>NW_006800273.1:534628-584445 GCF_000485575.1 Poecilia formosa
CTCTATATAGAGATTTTCCTTAGCTTTGATTGTATGTCACAATTTTGTAATTCATCATTGTTTATTAAACTCTGAAAACTTAGTGGTTTTGTTAATATTCTGTCCTAGAAGGCGGTTAGATGTGCCCTTTATTTTTTTGAGCACCTGCCACTTTTTGGCAGGTGCTCAAAAGTGGTCTCTGCTTAGTTAGTTAGTGGTCTCTGCACGGCCCTGTAGTCCAACACAAAATAGTGAAGAAATGTTTGGTGGAAGGTATTTATTCAAAACATTTTGCCAATAAATGTCGGAACATTTCTACAGCTTTGTACCCGACTTCTCCGTTGTGTTTGGTCTTCATGACATTATTTGTTTTGCTATTTTTCTCTAGCCTTCACAGAACCGTTAGATTTATGTTAAACCTCACACAGGTACACTGGCTTCCGTTAGAAATGTACACAAAAAAATATTCAGCAAATGTTGAAAAAACACAATTTCGCAATTGAAGTGTTTCCATTAAATAAATAATGAAATTAAAATAACGCGCAAATGACTTTGTTCACATGATAGGTCAATAAAAGACACACCGCATCATCGCCGTCCTACCACTTCCTGTGGTCTTCTTCGTCTTTTCCGGCAGCAGTAACAACAGGTTGTTTGTCACGTGACTCGTGTGATGCAACGAAAGCGTGTCGAAATAAACCGATTTCGATACAGCTGAAAAACCCACCTCATCCACCAACCACTTTTTTTTTATAAAATAAAACCAGGAGATTTTTCAAAATTGGCATCGTTTCCATTCAACAAATTTATTTTGTAGTAAACTTGCCAGATGATCATCCACTAACAAATGTAAATCCAGCAACTTAACAATCTTACACTACTTTGTGTTTTTCTGGTCATAAAGGTCTCACGTAATAAAAGCAAAGCTGCTCCAGGGGTATGAATACTTTTGCAAGGCGCTGTATTTTTTATTTTGTATTTTTAATCCACTGTGGATACTCTGTGGCATTTCTTAGGCTCATACAAGCGAAAATAGCGAGACAGATTTGTCTTTGCATTTTGTATGTCAAGAATGCAAACCGGTTCAATTAGCGGAGGGTTTTTGTCTGACGCTACCTTTATATCAGTGGATGGATCTTTTTGTGTTCAACATTTTCCATTGATTGCATCTGATCAATGCTTCTGTGTGGTTTACAGAAATAATTGCTGCAGATAATGTCGGCGTTAGAAACCTCCTTCCCTTTCCCTGCCTGCCCCTCCCGGCTCCTCTACAGGGCCTGATCATTACTGCAGTACAGCAGTGTTGCACAGCAAGCAGCCGTCACACTTTTCTGTCTTCTCTGTCAGACTCTTTACCTCTCTCTCATGCTCCTCTCCTCTAACACACTGACAAAGTGATGATAGCGCTGTTAAAAGAAAGTTTTGTTCCACACACTGCATCACAGTTTTCTGGCTTGAACTAGAATGGAGCTTGTCTTTTTCCTTTTTTTTTTTTTTTTTCTTGCTGTCACGCTTTTTGAAATGAAGTTTTCTCTTCCTGGACATGCATCCAAATCTTTCTCACACGGCATCAAGTCTGCCTCTCTGATACGTGAATGTGTTGGGTCAGCATGCCTGGGGGTTAGCCTTCTGGGGCCAGCTCCTCCAGCTCCTCCTCCTCCTCTGCGGCTGAGAGCCTCTGCTTTTCAGACACGCCGCCTTGTGAGCTATGATAAATCTTTGGGAGCTGAGCCGCTGACTCTCCGGCTGCAGCGCTGAGCTCTGAGCCAGAGGGAGCTCGGGGGACGGCAGGGCTACCGGTGGCAGGCGCCTCCACTCTCTCATTACTGAGAGGCCTGGATAGAGCCGGTCTCCTCCTGGGAACACTGACATGGAATATTTTTAGGCTTACGGTGCAGTGTTGCTGTTAGGCCAGTCACACCACACTGCCCTCTTTTTTTGAGTACCGTCTCAGCAACAATAGTCTATTTTGAGAAGAAGAAGAAGAAAAAAAGACATGACGTTCTGCAGCAGCATTCATGCACAGTTTATATATACATACAAAAAAAACAAAACAAAAAAAAAACAGCACACGCTCATTAGGGTAAACTTACAGGTGCTTCTCGGTATGTTAGAACGTCATCGCATATGTTCACTTGTTCACTTCAGAAGGTGAAATCCGTTTCATTACGTACAAAGTGATATATTTCAAGCATTTATTTCTGTTCATTTTGATAGTTGATGAAAATGTACAATTCAGATTAACAGAAAATGTGAATATTATAGAAGACAGATTTAAACAAAAAAAAAAGTGTATTTACAACAGAAATGTACCCAGTCGGGGCACCTTTTGTACGAGTTACTCCATCAATGTAGCATGATAAGGAGGCCGTCCGCCTGTGGCTCTGCTGGGTGTTAGAGAAGCTCGGGTTGCTCCGTGAGTAACCCTGACCTCGTCTGCATCGCTGGATTTAGTGTCAAAACCCTCTAAAGGCAGCAGTTATTCCTGTGTAACTTCCTCAACCCCACTTTTTCCTTCCACTAAGCTTCCCATAAATGCGCTCGGATAAAGCCCTTTGTTAGTATCCTGCTTCTTTAGCGATCTTTGTGTGGCTTACACTCCTTATCGAGGGTCAGGGTTGAATGACTGTCTGCTGCTTTTATTGGTCTAATAAAATATTCAAATTTTCTGCACAACTGAGTTTTGAGTTTTCATTGTTTAGATCGTTATAAGCATTGTCATTAAAAACATTTACAGAAATAAGCCACGGGAATATATCACTGTGTGAAATCATTATGACTTTCCACTTTTTTTAAGCTGAATTATTGAAATATGCTTTACTTTTTTTGCTTCGGTGAGATGAGGAAGGAAGTAATGAACAAACTGTTTCCTGTTGTAGGTTTGAACAATCAGCCCAAATGAGAGCCGCAATATTTAACCACCCTCCTTCCTGACAAACATTTTATGCCTCACTTCTCACTGTTCCATGTCGATTTCTGCAGCAGAGTCGATATTTGAGGGCTGTTTTTGCACAGCGCTGCTCCCTGGTGGCTGGAGTCTGAGCTGCAGCTCGATCCTCGGTTTCAGCTGCGTTTAAAAATACATAACGCCAGCCATCTGGGGATTCACATCTTCTCACAGGTCTCAAAGTTGAAGCAGAAAATCTGCAGAGCACACAGTGCATGTGTCTTTGCTGCTTGCTCTGGCCGGCTGACACGCTTACAGAAAGAAGGAAGCCAGCTGAGCTCCCAGGGCCTTAAGGTGTTTGTGTTATTATGTCCACCTCTAAAGAGGATGGCACATAGCATGCAAATTTAGTTGACACCCGTGAATATCCAGTCATTTCTAGATCACCTTTGCCTTTCATAAAAACAAATTTCTCAAGCACAAACTATGCACATTTACAGATTTATCATTTTATATTTAGGTTGCTGCAAAAGAGCATTAGAAAGAAACACAGGCTTTGACATATTTTGCATTGCTGCTCCTTGTCACTCTTCAAAAAATATTTGACTAAAAAAGAAATACCCATTTTTGTTGACATTTCTTTAATTCGGGGTAATAAAGTCAGAGATTTCTATAGAACATCATCATCATCATCATCGTCACTGTGCTAAACAATAATTGTGATTAACATCTGAACCCAGCCACATATCAACAAGGTAAGCAACATTTTCAATTCAAAAACCGCTTCTTG
Organism: Poecilia formosa; assembly: GCF_000485575.1. Lineage (NCBI taxonomy): Eukaryota > Metazoa > Chordata > Actinopteri > Cyprinodontiformes > Poeciliidae > Poecilia > Poecilia formosa. The sequence goes on from NW_006800273.1 coordinate 538,285, forward strand.
CTGCTAAATTGTTGACTAAATAGACACATTACCTCAATAATAAAGATATTTATTGTTATTAAAGCTGTTATTTAGGTTATTCAACCATCAGATTGGTGCAAAATACTATTATATCCATTCAGCTTTCAAGTGTTTCCCCTGATCATTCATAGGAATTCTTTGAAAATATTCTTAAGAAACGTAGATGTCAGCGTTGGGGACGTTTGGGTTGCTGCAACATGTTTAGCATTGAGATGCTACTTTAGGCTAACTCCTTTTAACACAACGGTAATCTTTTCCAGTGTTCCATTATATGGTTTTGTTGAAGCAAAAATTAATCCCAAGTGGGCCAAAGGAAGCAGCTTTCTCAACCATCACTGTTATTTGCGGATATTGCCTGTGCGTCAGACTTACGGGCGTGCCAGAAACGCATGAATACAGTGGTTCCGGGCGGGACCTTTGTCTCCAAAAAATAAAATAAAATAAAAATGTCATCAATTCTGTTAAAGGATTAATCAAAATTAAAATTGTGCTAAAGTCTGTGTCTAAGTCTAAGTCCCGTCTGTACATTTATAATTTTCATTACGTAAGAATTAAGACGTGAAACCACTAAAAAGCTTAAAACACTGAACTTTGGCTGTAACACAACAAGTTATGAAGAAGTTTCAAGGAGCAGGAATAGTTTTCTGAGGCACTTGCAGAGAAGATCTTGTGTTTACTTGTGTCTGCAGTGTCTCTGTAGGGGAGCGACTTCAAACGCAGCTTGGAGACTGCATACTTTTACCTCCACTTGTTAGCAGCTGGCGGGATTTAGAGGCTAGGAGTCATAGAGGCAAACAAACAGCATGGACAAACCTAATGAGAGAGCAGCCAGTCAGAGAGAGAGAGAAACAATGAGCTGCCGAGGTGAGCTAAGGGGTTACACTGTAACGCAGTGCATTATGAAGCAATAATGTTTGCGAGGGCAGGAATGGTGCAGAGTATTTCTAAGCATGTCTCTGTCTATGCCTGTTTGGTTCCCAAGAGGAACCCTCCCTCCCAATGCCCCAAATAGGGCGACAACTGTGTGAAATTTGCCCAATCAGCAAAGATCAGCTGGAGGAAGAGGTAAAAATAAAGGGATGAAACTCACTCAGCTCATGCGTAATCTTTTGTCTTGTCCAATTTGTTTAAGCCCTGCAGTCAAATCCAGCAAATGCAAGTCCAAGATTCGTGTTCTGTGAGAAAAGCAATCTTGAGATGAAGTGAGTATATCAGAGGTAGAGAGGTGTGTGACAACTGGAGTCAGCTTCAGGGGGGGAAGGAGAAAAAAAAGAGGTCCGTCATGGTAGAAGAAACACTTTCCAGCTCAGGCTGTCAGAAACTGACACTGATTTAATAATAGTCAGGAGGAGATTAGCTGATGAAGAAAATATGATTGGAGATATCGGAGCAGGGTGGCAGCTACTCCATATATTGCTGTCGCTCATTTGAGGAGGAAGAGATCAACTTCAGCCGAGTCTTTTAATTTTTTTCTTCTTCTTTCAATTCAGTTACTGTGCGTGACGTGTCCTGCTAACGTATTCATACATCTTAAATGCTACAACCACAAACTTCAATACATTTTATCGGGATGACTCAACAAAACATAGTATGGCATAACGGGGCCGTGGAAGGAAAAGAATACATATACTCCAGATTTCAGAACTGTGGCTGTCAAAACTCAAGTTGAACTTGGGACTTCAAGACAGTGATGGGCGAAACGACACAGAAACTTCGGCACATGCGCCGAGCAAACAAGACGAAACCCTGTGTCGATGCGAGTATCACTTTAAGGAAAACCACGTGACCGATGTAGTTCCCGTGTCGTTTGGATGTGACTGCGCCAAACTGTATTGACGAGGGAGAAACTGTGTCGACACGTTTGCGGGTTTTGTTGGATGGAGATACTTTATGTTATTTGCTTTGCGTTCGTTCTTTGAATACAGACATGGATCAACCAAGGAAGAGGAAGTTTTCTCCTGTGTGGGATCATTTTCATCTGATCACGGAAAAGATAAGATTATTCCGTTCTCATTTCCACTTTTGATCATTTTTCTTTAGGATTATTCAAATTCCTGTCAATGGGATATTTGAGTTAATTTACATGAATTAACTTTTATTTATATTGCAGGTAAAATATGTAGGATTTGCCCCCAAATTTTGTCTAACTGTAACCGGAGCACTTCCACAATGCTGAGGCTTCAACATGCTCGGCATGAGGGGATGAACCGGTTAACACTCCAGTCTTTATTGAATTTGCTTGCAATGACTTTCTAAATCCAGCAGATGTCACTGCAAGTGACAAGGCAACACAGTTTGGGAAATGCGCCACACACCCAGTGAGGCCTCATCTGCCCATCACTACTTCAAGATGCTTCTTTACCATTGATGTTAGCTAACAAACCTCTAAAGTGCTAAACATCGGGTGACGCTCCCTCTATATTCACGTTCTGTGGAACTTGTGCGACGAGGCGACATTTTCTTTCCCGTTTCTCTTTGCCTTTCGCCGTCGTTCGTCGTTCCCAATGTCTCGGGCCCATCAGACATTCAGAGAGCAGCTGGATTTATCCTGAGGTGAAGTTGCGCTCAAATTGTGTATTGTATAAATTAGATGAGGTTTAAATGCAGCTGGTTGAACCGGGTTTTAACGTAACAGCAAAAAGAGAAATACAAATGGATGCCACACTTGTCTGCAAAAACAACTTTAAAACCATGTGTCATTTTGCTTCTATGTCAAAATTCTTCACTATTTTGATTCGCGCCATCACATAATTAAACAAACACATTAATATGGAATGACAAAATGAAAAGGTTAAAGGCAAGGATGTCTGTTTAGTCAAATGAACTCACGTATTTACGGAAGCCTGTTTGTACCGTTGCCACTTCTAACCTCATTCGGGACTTTTATTGCTCTCATCAGACCACATGTTCACTTTGAATACAGTGCAGCACTTTAGAACAGAACAACTTGGCCACATAGTTTCACTTGCAACTGCAGCTGGTTTGCTGCAGTTGCAAGTTTGCTTTATAAAACGATGGCATGGAAATGAAGTGCAAAAAGTGCCTGCCTATTACCCGGCAGAAAATATGTGTCAAAAACAGCCCTACACAGCCCATTAAAATTCAATGAAACCAAGAAACAACAAACAATGAAGAGGGGAAAAAAAAACACAAAACAATCAAAAGTATCTTTAATATTCATTTGGTGGCAGGCCTGCAACGGGCTGATATTGACGGTGGAGTGAACGAAGGATTCATTAACATTTTCTCTGTTGCTGCGTCCTCTTGCCGAGCCGCTCCTTGCTGTGTCGTCAGATTCACTTATCTCTCTAAAGCAATTAGCCACTGGAGGCTCCATTGACCTGAGCCTTTGTCAGACTAACGGGTTACATTAGCATGGCAATAGCCTGGCAGAACTTGGCAATGTGTGCAGCTCGTGTGAGTTTGAGACGATTCGGTAGCGACGTTATTGGCATATCAACTGTCATTCGTCATTTTCAAAGTATTTACATGTCATATGTTACAGAACTGTTGTATTCCTTTTCTCAAAGGTCATTTCACGATATCCCATGATGAAAATGCTTGTTAATATATAGATACTGATGGCTCATGGTTGTGTATGTTTTTGCAGCACCTTTGGCAGCAGTCAGAGTCTCAAATGTTTTTGGTCGTGTCTCTACAGCATTGTCACACCTGTTCCTCTCTGGAGATCATCTCAAACTCAGTCTGGTTGGATGGGCAGAGTCCTTATACATCCAACTTCAGGTCTTTGGCGTGATGTTCAATTGGATTAAAGTTCTGCCTTTGGATGAACCATTCAAGACTTTCACCGACACATCAACTGATGCAGGGACTGTTGCAGTGGGAGTGACTGAGGTTAAGAAAGTGAGGTAAACGCAGCCCTGCAGGTGATCTCCGTAGTGACCAGCGGGTTTTCCAGTAAACAAAATGAAAGGATTGGTGACGCATGGATTGTGCGAACAGTTATCCATGGGATTTAAAGTCTAAGCAAGTTTCAGAGACCATTCCTAACAGGAAGAGCAGAAAGGTGAACTCCATCACTGAAATCTGAAGTCAACAACAGGTTCCCCTCCTCGACTTCATCCTGCATTATCATTTCCAAAACAATAGTCTGAGGAGATCTCAGAGATGGTTTTTATGCAAAGTGTTGACGTCAATGCACAACCTATCCTCCTCTCATCCCACATGTCATCACTTGTGACTGAGTTTGTGCAGGATATTGCCGTTTCCACCGGTGGTTGGTGGATGGCCAGGAGGTACTGAGAGGCAGCTTGTTTTTAAGGGTTATGAATAAAGTGTTTTTTGAAAGAGGTTGGAGACTGCTCTCAGTTATTGTGGCTTTAGGTCATTTTCATTTCATTTTCTAGTCGGAGTTTCACAGCACATTGGAGCAGATTTTCTTGAAAAACGCTTATATCATTTTACTCTCTATGGGGACTGGTTGCCCAAAAATCGTCCCTGCAGCATTTTGCCAGGTGACTGGTGGTGAGTGTTTTTTTTCTCTCCTCCAGGCAACAGAAGCTTAGAGTTATGGCCAGATTTTCATCAGATCTGAAAATTTTGTTTCTCCTGGTTTGACAATCTTCAATGTGCTTTTTTGGACCGTTTTCAACAAGACTACTCTTTTTAGAGACGAGTGACTCAACTCTGATTGCTTCACTATAAACGCCTAAGTGGTGGAGACCATTAGCAAACGCTTACATCTCCTATTGCCATATTTAACAAGAGCCTTGCCCACATGACCATTGGGTTTTTGGTCACCTCTCTGATTAAAGTCCTGTTCCCCTGATCACTTACTTTGAAGGCTATCGATCTGGTAGTACAGGAGGGAAATAGAGCCGCTGCACGTAAGCTCAGAGTGAACGAATCCATGGCTCGGAGCTGGAGACGGAGGGCTGCCCTCTGCTGTATCCTTGTGGAAAACCAAAGTGTTACCTTTGGCGGAGACACCAGCGGCTTATAAATGTACATTTCCAGTTTTTAAAAAACTTTTGTAGAAGTGGCTTATAGTGAGTTGCGCTCTAAATACGGTACTCAAAAATAATTTCTAAAAGTGTTTAACATAACAAAATTAATTAAAAAAAAACATACTTTCTGATGGCAATATATGTGTGTATTTTGTGTCTTCCAATTCCGTTTGCTTAAAGACAGTGTAGAAGACTCCATGTTAACGCAACGCTGTGCTTCTCCTGTAGTTTGGCTGATAATGTGCACAGGACCACGGCAATATATATCCTCACGCTCAATAACTCTGTAGTGCCGCGTGGAATAATATGCAAACATGCTACCAAAGTGGCACGTTTAATTTAGGCAAGTGACGCCTCAGGATTACACACACGTATCTGTATGACAGCATGATGAGTCGCGGTGGCAACAGGGGAAAAGCAGACTGTAAAAGGCAGAGCGCTTTGTTCAACCTGCGAGTGCGAGACACTGAGGTGGTAAATATCTGGTATTTCAAATACAATTCAAGCTTGTGAAAATACTATTATTCTTACTGTCACAATATTTGACTCACAAGCCCCGCTCTCTAACTAACAAGTTGGAGCCCAACTTTCAGCCACTATTTGTCCCCGACAGATAAACAAGCTGCGAGCAAGTGCTGCGGTGTTGAAACCAATGACTGCAGAGGGTACATTTATTTGCGTTGTTCATAATTAGTTGTCCAAATGCACTATAGTCTCCCTCCATCCTAAGCCATATTAATGGTTTGTTTTCCTGAGAAATGTGTGTTGTCTGGAACATTGGGTGGAGAAATGGTATCCTCATAAATTTCCCTGGCAGGTGAGGTGGAAACGGAGGGAGACGGATGCGACTGAGGATGAAACACGGAAGCCATTTCTTTTGTTGTTTTCTGTGCCTGCTGCTGGGCCTCACAACTTCATATGTGGAGAACATTTCTCTGCCATAAAATCAAGCTAAACTCGTTTATTTCTTTCCATTTTTCTCTCCGTTTGCTGTTGCATCTGCTTTACTAGGAGTCCTTTCACTCATTCTTTCTGCAAGATGGACCTTGTAGTTTGGTTTTGCTTACCAAAATGTGAGCAAAATTGGTATTTTATGTTTTTTTTTTTGGTAACACTTTATTTGAAGGGGTGTGCATAAGTCTGATATGACACAGTCATGAACATGACATAACATTTGTCATGAAGGAGTCTTCATGAGCGTTTACAGCTGTTGTTATAAAGTGTCATTTGGTAAATAATGACACTTTTAAATCAAAGTTGCACTAAAAGATGCATTACACCCCCATTAAAATCATTATTTACCAAATGACACTTCATGACAACAGCTGTAAACACTCATGAAGACTCCTTCATGTTCATGATCGTTGTTGTCATGTTTATGTCATGTCAGTCTTGAGCTCACCCCTTCAAATAAAGTGTTACCTTTAGCTTACTTTAATTTGAAGCCAGCACTTTGATGCCTGCTTCAAGTTTAATCCCAGCTTTTGCATTTCAAAGCTCTATTTGAGAATTGTTGAAGAGTCAATGTGATATTTACTGACCACTGCCCAGCAGAGCGAGAGAGAGATACTAAATACTGAAGGAAAATCGTCAGTTTTCAATGTGGGCAAACTCAAACGACAGGAATAGCACAATTAAAACAAAACCGCATATTTTTGTTCTGGTTTCTGGTGCATAATATCTTAGTACATTTGAAATAAGACAAAACTAACTTACAAGTAGCTTTTCAGTTGTTTTTAGTCAATAATTCCTTAATACTGATGTAAAAAAAAATACTAGCAATAAGTGAAATGATAAGACATTTTGTTTTGTAAAATCTTGTACCACTGGCAGATTATTTCACTTCTTCAGCAACATTATGGAGTTACTGACTCAAAACTAGCTTCTATTTCTGGATGAAAAGTCACTTGTTAGTTAGTTTTCTCTCATGTAAGTGTTCTAAGATATTATGCGTTAGAAACTAAACCCAAAGTACTTGGTGAGGTTTTGTGTTTTTGCAGCGAGGACGTGAGTGCAGCACCTGAACTCAATCGTTTGGACCCAACACTCTGGCCGGATGACGGAGTGCAACTTTGACTTTTTGCATTATAAATGTGCAAATTTGCAAATGTCAACCAGTCGCTCCTATGCTGCGCCGAGCCAACTTTTTTTTTTATTCTCATAAGCATGTGTGCACATCTGCTGGGCCTGGCAGCCAGATGCCGCGCCCTCAGCCAGACCCCCGGTCCAGACGACGAGCTCCACAGGCGGGCGAGGCCGGTGTCTCTCGCTCCTCTCTCTACGCTGGGGGTGTTTTCTGCCTCCCAGCCAGGTGGACAGATGTACCGTCAGCACAGATGCGAGTGGCGGGGGATAATCGAGCTAAATCACCGTGTAATCAACGCGTGCGGTCGCGGGGGTGATTGGGTGGAGGTGGGGTCTCAGCGGGCACACAAACATTTACAATTGGCTGGGCAGTCCTTGTAAACAAGAACGCTTGTACAAAAGAGTCAGGTTGAATAATTGATGGGATGTAAGAGGATCTGGCTTTAGAGGATCTTTTTTTTTTTTTTGGAGCATTGATTCAAGTTGAGGCTGAGCGAAGGCGGGTTGAGAAAGCGAGAAGCTTTTCCTGGTGCCAGCCTTTATAAATGCTGCTCCTCTATACTTCCGAGGTATGGTTTTCCATTTCTGCCTTTGCTTTTCTTCTCTCTTTTTTTTTTTTTTATAAAGCAACTTTGTGCGAAATGATGGACAAGCTTCATACCTACACCTGACAACAGCAGAGCCATAAAGAAACTAAAGCAGATGACTGCCGAGAGCAAGAAACCGACTGCAAGAGAGAGAAAATAGAAATGACAGAGTTAGATAAATTACGAAAGAAAATTGGAAGTGAAATAAAACAGGGAGATAGAGAGACGAGAGGGAACAAAAGAACGGTAAAAGGGTAGAGAGAGCAGCGGAGTTATTACAAAACATTTCATTCTCTTTGCCTGTGGCGCCAAATCTCACAAAACAACTGATATAAGGATTACGTTACCCGTTTTACCTGGATGAAAGTCATCACTAGCTCTCATTCACACACGCAGAAAACATACATTCATGCCTTGCGTGCCGGGGCAGCCCTTTCATCTTAACCAGCTGCAGGGCTCATAGAAATAAGCCGATATAAATAAACTCTGCAGCTCAGATTCACGCCATGTTCTTACGCTGCCGATGCACACACACACACACGCACACACACACCCACACCCACACACACATTGAGACACACACTGTTTCACAGCATCTTCTGATTCTGCACACTTCGCATTCGCATAATGTCTTACAAGGAGAACAACCCTAACCAAGCTTGCTCTACACTTTTTTCACAGTCAGAAAAACCCTTCTTTAAGTCACAGTCCGAAACAGGGCAAGAATTAAACCTGACTTTTCACTTCTCTGGTTTTGGGCAAAAGCTAGTTTTCCCGGTTACTGTGAAAAAGATTTTAAAACTTTCTTTTTGTTTTCACTCTTGCAGCGTTTCTTGCAAAGTACTCAAAGAAACGGGGCTAGAGAGACGTTGCCTTGGCTTGTTTTTAACAGAACCTCCTTCAAAACGTTGAGCGACGATGTTGTCCTCACGAGAACGAAATATGCAGTGCTACGTCGTTTTACAAAAGTTTTGAAAGCTGTTTTTTTTTTTCAAGTTTCTTTCACTGCTTTACTTTCTCAATATTGGTAGAAATTATATTAAATATCCATGGATTCCTAAATATCCATGTGTCCAAACACGCTGTGGCAGTTCCACCAGTTCATGTTGGTCTATCACAGTAAATCCCAAAGAAATGCATTCAGTTTCATAAAAAGACACTGCAGACAGATTGCTACTTCATTTTTATATTACCTGCCTTTAGTGGAACATGTCAAAATAATTTTCAGACATCAAGAAGACAAATTTTGCCAACACCCAACAGGCTGCGGCCGTTTCCCTGACCTTGCGCCAACACACAACTCTCATGATAAACTCTGCTGATGCAACTCCTTCTCTTTTCTGATCTTTTTTGTCACCTAAGGAGCTCCGCGGCCTGAATGAACACGGATAAACCCTTCTTTGAAAATCTCTTCCCTCCCGGTTGGGATTTTTCCTTTTACCTCGGATCCACCCCGTTCCACGGCGTCGAACAGTGGGAGGCTTCGCCCGGACGAGAGACGTGTTTTTGTTTGGCGATGGGTAGGTGGGTTGCATCATCTAGCTGTCCGCCTCATGGCCATTGCGGTCTCTTTTGTGTCGACACAAAGGCAGCGCGCTAAGACCATCATCAGTGAAAATTAGCTCAGTAGCGGGGAAAGCGCTCGCTTCTCATAATAGCTAGTGGCCATGCTAAATCATTAGCCTGTCACTTCGTCTGGGTTGAGTCAAATTATGCTCTCAATCCGCCTCCAAACCAAATTGCATTATTGCAATTATATCCATTGCATGACATATTGTCACAGCGAGGGTGTGTGAGATGGGCAAAGGGGGGAGGAAAGGGATGGGAAAGAGAACGAGGGAGACGGAGGGGGAAATTATTTGGTGGCATTATCAAGCGCCGCCGAATGTCTCCTTGTTTGCCAGCTGGTTCTTTAAAAAGGGCACATTGATTATGCTTCCTGTCGTAACGGATGTTTGTATTTTCTACAAGGCATCTCTTTTCAGTCAGCCTGATTCCCACTTCCCCCACGTTGATTAAGATCCATACTATAGGACCCGTCCCTGTCACTTCTCACACTTTCCCCCCACTTCTGCCTGTCCCCCATCCTTTCGCTCCCAGTGAATGTCTTCACATTTGCTCCCCGTCTTCCCCTTCGCACGTGTCAACGTAGCTTTTGCTGTCGCAGCAACCCGCGTTGTCAGGCTGTCAGCCCTAATCAAGGCGAGGCGCCGCTGATCATTTTGCATCAGAACGTTATCGAGACCCCCTAAGCCCCCGTGCCGTCTGGGGCGTGATTTAGTGCGGCCCTGTCAAAGCCACCGGCGGTTTTGATGGCATCACCTGCTTGATCTGTAAATCATAGCTACCTCTAAGAGAAGCGGTGCTGCCACTGACACCTTGATCTACCAGCAACACGCTGCGCTGTTCAGTCGCTACACGATACGCGGCTCCACTCCATGCTGGAAAAAAGGATTTAAACTTTTTTTTTTGTTCCCACTGGAAGATTAGACTGTTATAATTAAAAACATGCTGAGACATCAATGCTGCAGTGTCTTGTAAAAGTATGTTTCATATTTTAACGTCACAACCACAAACTTAAAGTATTTCGCTGGGATTTTATGCAACAAACCGACTAAAAGTAAGACACAGTTTTGAAGTAGAACAAAAACAATGTTTTTTTTTTCTAGAAGAAAATAAAAATCACTCAGAGATTTATCAGGAACATCAATGAACATGTGGCATCGTGAAGGAGCAAAGCAGGATGGTCAGTGAGGAGGAAACCATGGAGTTTGAATCAGAATCAGGTTTTAAAACGACATTCTGCTTACACTGGGTTACAAACAAATATTTATTGGAAGTTGTCTATGTTGTTTTTTTTTTTTTTTACTCAATTTGGACTATTTTGCAACGTGAATTGAAATATGACTTCCAAGTTTTTATTCCAATTAGATTAAGAGAAATCTGATCTTCTGACAAAACGTATGGCAATTTTGTGACATTATCGGTTCATTTCCGTTAATATTTCTCATCCAAAAAAAACCTTTTAGGAGGGAAAAAAAAAAGTTTTCTAACAGAGTGTGTTAATTAAATGTGACAAATTTGTATTTCTGTAAACTGAATAATTAGCGCTGATAAGTTGAAGCACATGTAAACTGAACATTACGTCTTCATCGGAAGAAAACCTGCGAGAGGATGACAAATTTGAGAATGGGATGAGAGTTCACAAATATAAATACCTTAAGGTTTGTTTCAGCAGCAGGACAAACTGTCAAAATGTACATTATCTTTTTATGGCTGTTTGGATGTTTTTTACTTCATTAACAGTTAATTAGAGTAAACTGCATCTTGTGCCCCAGTTTCTTTCAACAGGCCTCTTTGTGCATGTTGGCTGCTGTGTCCTTGTATGTGAGAGGCAATGTTAGTCTGCAAAGAGACTTTGGACTCCAGTGTAATTAGACTTGGTAATGATGTGGCATATTTACAGCTAAAGCGCTCTGCTAATAATAAATCCTCCTGACATATGTAGTCCCATACGCTCCAAACAGATAGCACGGGATCGGCTCCGTTTGGGTCAGTCAGCCACCAGTGGTGGGTTATTATTTTCTGTGCTGGCCCTCGCTCTGATGAGACCCATGAGATTTAGATCGACCAAGCAGCTGATTGATGATTCTGGCTCAAAGTTTTTATGCAAAAAAAAAAAAAAAAAAATCCTAAAAAAAAAAAAAAAAAAAAAAGACGTGGGTGTTGGCGTAAGAGAGAGGGTATTATTCATTAGGGCAAAATTTCTTTAACACGTAAAAAAAAAAAAATTAAAGACACCCATCTTTTGTTTGGGTTTGTCGGGTTGATCGGTTCATGTTTCCTCAAAACAAAATCTAGTTAAATCTAATAATCTACAAACTGTTTTTAGCAAATGGATTTAACTTGAACTGGAATTTTCTGGTCAAACTTTCCAGTTAAAGTGCTTCAACAAATCAGCTGCATTCACCAACATGACATTAGAAACACCTTCACACAACTCGACGGTGAGTATTTGGCCCAAAGGACCTTGAACATGTGACACGGGAGAAAAGTGGAAAACGGGACGGACAACCTTCAAACCACAAGACCGCCATACTTCCCACTGAGTCCCTTATAGTCCAACAGAAAATGTTGAGGAAATACAAAACTGAAGGACCTGGTGAGAAACAGAGACCAGTCCAGGTAGTCTCAGAGAGATACAACAGAGTTTTGGAAGTAAAATTCAGTTTGATGTAATTTTCATCAAAGCCGCAAAGATATCCACCCTGCAAATTTTATCTTTCAATCTTGACTCAAAACTGTATCAGCGCTGTTAGTTAGCGTTAGCGTACCTCTCGCCGTGACCACTGAGCTGCTGCCTGTTAAACTGGAGCTATGCACAGCCAGCCTGCAAACATTTTAATGTTTTATGCTGCTCAATATCACCTGAATCTCAGAAAGATGAACAGATTCAAGCATGTTATGAATTATTTGCAGGTATGTATATTTAGATATAACTGTCACTGTTGAGGGCTGCATGGTGGTGCAGTTCCTACATTGATTCAAGTCCCAGCCTTTGTTTATGGGGTTTGCATGCGCTATGGTGAGTTGTCTGTGCATGGATTTTCTTCAGGTACATTTTTGTCAGAAGGCCTTGCATCAACCGATCACCAGCCTCTCTGAGATTCTGTGAGATTAAATAGGCATAAAAAAGTCTCTTTACGGATTATTTCCTCAAAAACATATTTTTATAGCAAAACTTTAAGCAAACATGTTAATGTTTTTGCACATTATACTTCTGCTTGTGTCTCAACTGCTTCTAAAAGCAGCCCAAGCTCTTAAAACAAAACACCTGGCTGATCTTTGGCGATAAGTTAATATTTTTTGGTGTCTGGAAAATTAGCTATTTCAAAACTCTATGAGATGTTGAGTCAAATTTCTGTGGGAACTCCGCTGTCACCTAGAAACCCCGCTGAGACCAGCCCATCTCCTAGCAACCCCAGCTAATACCAGCATGTTTGGTCAGCTGGCTTTAGTGCAGTACGTGCTGTACAATGGCTGCTGGAACAGACAAGTGTTCTGTTGTCATACCATTCAGAAGCCACTTGCTGCACTCTTGTTTTTTGTGCAGGAGGCTCTACTAATGCTTTTCAGCGACGTATAGCTGCATAATTGCTCGTCTGTTTGCAGCCATTTTTACATGCAAATATAAATATTGAGATGGGAGGGGAGGAGGAGTGGCCTACAGCAGCTTATTTGGATTTAAAGTGACAGGAGGCCCTAAAACAGCTCACTCCAAAAAAATAGGCAGCACTGGCCAGACTAAAATCTTATAATTCTATGCAAACATTGTAATGAATATGTTTTGGATCGCCCATACACTTATCCTCACCTGTTAACGGAAGAATACTAGGCCACTATAAAGCAAAACAAAGCTTTATTGTTGTAGATGAAAAAGCTATTTTACTATTGAGATGGTCTTAAAGTTGTTAGCTGAATAAAGGCAACTTTCCAAGACGTGTGAAAAAATAAGGAGAAAATGAAAAAGCACAAAGCATCTGAGAATGGCAGAGAGCCAGAGGCTTGACATTATGAAAGAGAGAGACGTCGCGCTATCTAGACTCCCACCACCTGCTGTCTTTTTTAGCCCGCCATCATGCCTGGGGGGGCAGAGGGTCACCGTGGACACTCGCAGCACACCCCCATTTAAAATCCTCTGGATCTGATTTAAATACAAGCTGCTCCCCAATTATTAATCATCTCAGCATTTGTGTGGAAGGCACTGAGTGCAGCATGCATGTGTGAAGTCATGAGTGCATGCACACCGCCGTGTGTCATTGCATCTGAGCACTCCTTGGCCTGGACCCCCCGGGGAGGTGGGATGGTGGGATATAGTTGGGGCTTGGTGTGGGGTGATATGACAGCACGGGGGCAGAACAGGGCCATCCTCTGCAGCTCCATCTGTGGCCCTTCTGTTCCTTCTCAACCTGACCTTTGACTGTCTTTAGGTGTTACATGACATGGGCATCTCAGCCACGGCCCTTTGCTGGCGCCAATGCTGCATACTACACACACACACACACGCACACACACACAGCTGATTCCTTTAGTGGAAATGGGCATTAAATGCAAGCAAAGCAAAGGTCAAATGAATGTTATTGAGTTTCTGTGCAACAACATAAGGCGCAACCTTATGACAGAGTGAGATAAAAACAATAATTATCTCTTCATCGTGTGACTGGGTGGGATGTACTCACTCAGTTCAGAATAACCTCCTGTATTTGTAACCAAAGGGCAATTGAAAAGTAGTTGGTAAAAAGACGTGAAAAGTACCTTAGGTCAGACGTTTTTAGTTTATCATGCCTAGCATGAACAATCAGGGTGTCCATGATAAATGCCGGACCCAAAATCAGTGGAATAAGGATACCGGCAGGACGAGCTGCAGGTGAACATCCATGACGTGAAGCCATACACTTCACTGACAGGATGTTTTGGGGAATATTTGGGTCCTGCTTTCATGAAAATGTCAAATCCTGGTAATATTTAGAAGGATAATTAATCCCTTTGTCATGAGCTGGGGTTATGAAGGACTAAAGTGAGTTTAATAAACTTAAACTGTGAGCAACTTACACAGAAAAGAAGAACAAACAGCAGACAAACCAGAACGACGAGTTAAGAGTCAACAAAAAGTAAAAAAAAATGGCAGGAGTATAAATGCTAAGGAAGGTGATTACTGGAACAATTAAGTGAATGTGCTGCAGTCATGTAGGAAGAATGTCAAAAAACAAACCAAGACGGCAAATAAACTACAACAAAACAACAAATTATCTAAATAGGTTAAGTATATATTTTAGCTAAACAACGCAGTGCTGTTGGCATCCGGCCCGTCTCGCAGGCTTTCTCTGCGAACACCATAAAACGTCGTCTGACTTTTAGCTTCACAGCGTAAACGTTGTCATGGCTACAGCTGTCGCTCCCTTCTTCTGCTAGTCCAAAAATAACAGAACACATCAGTCTGTGTGGGGAGACGCACCTTCAAAGTTGGCTGCGGTTAAACCTTTTCTTGAACTCCATATAAGGAAAAAAAAAATCATTGTTTTTTTATATTTTTGCTCTCGGTTTTGGAAAGGACTGAAGGAATGAGACCTCAGTTTATGCGGCTGAAGTGGGAACCCAGTAAAAGTTACACACTCAGACCTGCTTTGGACTTCACAGTGGAAACGCCTAAAGAAAAAAAAAAAAGTATTAGACCCTCAGAAGGACTGACACACCATTAAGCAGGCGGTCATAATGCTGCGCCTGATCAGCTCATGCACTGTATGTGCAGAGGTGTCCTCTCTGGAAATGTGAGGATTTATAGGACATTTTGATTTGCAGTTGACATTGTGGGAAAGAGAGGAAAAGCGTGACTGTAGCAAAGCTTTAATTTGGGTGCAATATCCCAAAGTCAGCCAATCTACCGAGGAGAGGAGAAAGAGAAAATTAAACATCTGCCTCATTTCCCTAAATGACGGTAGCCATGCTCATTATGAAGAACTATGCTCTTCGAGGGAGACTCCTTCAAACAGAGGCTTTCACGGAAACACGCAGGCAAGCTTGTTAAAGAAGCGGAGCGAGGAGCTCACTATAAAGTCTATAAAGTCTGGATCACAGTTCACTTTCATTTGTCACTGAATCCTAATGAGAATCTCTTGGGGAAATCACACAGTACATTAGAGCCAACCAATGGGCATTACATGCAGAAAATTGTTCACGATATCAGCTGAACTGAAGGCCCCCCCTGACTCTGATTCTCTCATGTGTCTCCAATGAATGTGACTACCACTCATTAGTGCCCTGGGGGGTCGTGACAAACTGCAGCCCCGGCTTAAACAAAGCGCCCCATCAGGCTGCTGCAACCTGGCAAGACTTCCGGGTCACTGGATGTGAGAGCCGAGCTCGTGGCCGTGAACGAGGAAGCAGGACACGTGCGCCACCAGAGAAGGCGACAGCTGCGAAAGTTTTCAGCTAAAAGAGGTCGGAGAGTGTCGGAGGAATCAATTACTGCAGATGGGGCAAAGTTCTTAAAATTCATTAGCGACAGCCTAATTACAGAGCAACAATGGGCTGATAATTACGTGTGCAATAATTAATACACTTACTGTAACAAAAGGAGCATTGAGAGCGCAATCATCGGCTAATAGCGCATTACTGAGTTGATACAATCAGCCGTTCGGTGACGAGAGTCGACAGAAGCGGGGAAAAACAAAAGAAGCTTGAATGAGGGGAGTGACGGGGCCTGTTGTTGCTGCGACACCAGAGCACAAACTCCATACCACTGACATCAGCAAACACAGTGACCGGAGCTGTACTGCTGACTGCTGCTGGCATATCTGTCAAAAATAAACGACTAGGATAGATATTTATTGGAAAAGAAAATGAACGGAGAATGCCGCGCTCTGATTTCCCCCCTCGCTGTTATAAATAAGCCCAGAGACGTACGGGGCGATGTCCAAGTTTTGTCGAGGAAAACAAGGCCGTCCAATCTGCTCGCATATGTGTCCCGGGGTAAGAATGATGGACGCGCCCGTAGAGGGGGACGAGGCCGCCGCACGCCGACGAGGCCGCGCATCCGCCTTCTAAAAAAAAAAATAAAAAAAATTGTCGATGAGGTTCCTGCCAAAGTGAGGGAAGCGTTCATCAGCGAAACGCCTAGGGCGGGGAAGGGACGTCAGTGTCCATTAGAGTCGAAGCACGTTTCTCAGGACGGTGGGAGACAAAGTCATCACTGTCTGCAGGTAAGTCATCTCAACCCCTTGGTCTTTCTGCTGAAATGCATGAATGTTTCATAGAGCTTATACTAGTTGATTTGTTGCTGTTGTGAAGACCGAAACAACATATGTATTATTAATAATATTGCTTATAGCTTGTAATATCAAGACTGAAGTGACAATCTTGCGGAAAGTATTTGCGTCCCTTGAAATCTACAACATTTCATCCCAATGTAACCACAAACATGAACGTATTTATGTGATAAGTAGCAAAAAAAAAAGAATTAAGTGGAAGAACAGTGATGTGTTTTTTTTTTGTCTCTGCACAAATATAAATTTTAAAAGTAATTACATGTTGGAATAAATCTGTATTTAGGCCCCTTTATTCTGATGCCATCAAATAGTATCCAGTTCAACCAATCGTCTTCAGAAGCCACTGTTTGTACATAGCGTCCATGTATGTCCAACTTAATGCTAAAATAAATACAGCTGTTCTCTGAAGGTTTCCGAGATTTGTTAGAGAATGTTGGTCAACAAACACCTCCACGAAGACCAAAAAACACACCAGACAGGTCAAGTTATGGTGAAGTATGAAGAAAATTAGAGTAGAGCTTGGTTCTGAAAACAACATCCGGATGTTCAACATCATAAAAAGCTCTGCTCACCGAAACTTAACGGGGCAAGGCAACAGACAATCACATTCATTCACCAAATCTAAAGAGCTTTACAGGGAAAAGAGTGCAAACATAAAAAATAAAAATAAACATCCAATTAAGTCAATAATCGAATATATGCAATAACGTACAAAGTGCACAAAAATTTAACCTACTGGAAAAATGCATGCACCAGTTGTTCTGTGTCCAGTTTTGATATAAAATCCTTTACTGTGCAAATGGTTTCAGGTGCTGTGGTTGGCTGATTTATTAGGTGGCTCAGTTGTAAATGATCATTCTCTTAAAGTTTAGCTTTAGCCTGAGATTAAGCTGAGTTTTGCTCTGGAGGAGCTGCACACATCCAAGCTGATAAGAGTTGATGAAAAGATGCATATTGCAAAGATTTGTGTTCTGCTGGAGTAGAGGTTCACCTTCCAACACATACAGCTAGTGCTGCAATCAAAGTAAAACGGCCCGGTCAAAGTCCAGACATAAGTCCAACTCAGAACCAGTCACAAGTCTCCAAACTTCCCGTCAACAGATGCTCCTCTGCCCCCATTTCATTTGACTTTGCTTGAGCTGTTTTGCAAAAAGGAGAGAGTGCAAAACGTGTCTCTCGAGATCTGCAAAGCAAAATATTTGCTGCTGTTGAAGTGCAAGGTTAAATTTATCAATTTGGGGAGGAAGAATTTAAATTTAACTCATGCTTTTCACATTATTTATAAAAAAAAAAAAAAGAAACATTTTTTCCTTCCCACAACACCATCACACAAAATTCCAGCAAAATGCAGTGATGAGTTTGAGGTTGTAATGAGACAAAAAACAGGAAAACAGTGAACGAAGTGTACCGCCCAGTGTTAGACGTGGTTAGTTTGTGCCAAGCAGTTTCACAGTAAACCTACCATTGTGTAACACGCACAATTTATACACGTATATGTAAGGGGCCACAGTTTTGCACGAATGAGATGACACAATGTAATGAAATGAATCCAAGTAATTTAAAGCCATTAGAGAAGGGCTGCTTTTAATTGGTTGTTGGGTGCTTGGCAGGTTGTGAACAGGAAAACCGGAGGTCAGAACCGTGGGAAGTTTTAACTGCTCATTAGACAGAGTTATAAAATATAATGTCCAGAGGGAAAGTCACAAACTGTCTGCTCATTATTGGTCCTGCACACCTCTGCCTGTGTGAAACAACGCGGTCCAACAGGACAATAAATGCAGGGAAAAGGCCCAGGAGATCAGACTGTCTGCTGTGTTTCTCAGCTGCCTTGACAAATGTCAAACATGCAAACAATTGTCCTTGAGTAAATCTCCAGCGGGTTTGACTGATTTGTGTCTCCGCATGATGTAAGCCGCGTAAAATATGTGGTTCTTGAGAGAGCTCGAGGCATCATGCCAAACAGCTTGTGTGACTCTGATCAAAATATTGGATAACGAGGAAGATGCGGCAAGAGGAAAAAACAAAAGAAAAGAGCAAGTGTGTTTTCATTTAAGACTATCAATCAGGCCAGTCTGCTGAAATATTCAGTGTTTATTGAAAATGTAAATTGGTGGTTGTTGGTATAATCGGCCACCTGACAGTGACCTTTGTTATTACAGTTTCTGTCCTCTGTATCTCAGTGTTGCCCTGAGATGGATTGATGACCTGTGTATAAGGATTTTATTTATTTATTTATTTTTTACATATTTGTTAAAGCTGTCAATATGTCATGATGGGACGGGACAGAGCTCCGCCACATATTGTTCCAATTTGCCATCCACAGAAACAAATTTATTTAGCATTGTTCTATCCAGTTCAAGTATGTTCAACCTAAATATCAAATATTTCAGCTTATTTAGCATCAAGCAAAGCCTAGACTCATTAAAAACTGTGTAAAAAGCCTTTGGTATACAAAGGAGCTAACATGTAGCCATTTGTATATTGTCTTTCTCTATCATTTTTGTGTTTTCTCCATTTATTTTTTTCTTCTGTCTCTTCTCTTGAGACTTTTTTCTTCCTTTATCCACACTTGACGCAACGTCTGAGATGTTTGCATTGTCCCAGTCTGAGTGCAGTGATTTCGTAGGCTAGCATACCTCCTAGCTCAGCAGATTGACATCTGTTTGATACGCTCCCTTAACTTTACATTTAAGCATTAAGTGTTTCTATAAATCTTATTCATGTTCCATAACGGTACGGATAAGTTACTACAGCACCTGTTTGTAACTTTGCTGCTGTCGTTTTACTGTACTGAAGAGCTTCTGGCGGATTAATTTATGCAAATATGCTAAATCCCAGCAATCTGTTCTCTAATGCAATTCTAATTTACAGCCTATGTTTATTAATTTGCATTGCAATTATGCAAAAAAAAGAAAAAACAAAACAAACAAAACAATAACACTCAAGTTTGTGTGTATTTCATTGTGTTTTGTGAGGTTACTTGCTATGAAGCTAATTACCAAATTGTTATTCACTCTGGTGCTCAAAGGTGCTTCATGTAAACCTAAATGTGACTCTACACACGAGCTGTAAAGCCACACTTGTTTCAGTTTCCGACATTAACCCAAACTAAACCTTACTGTTTCCTAATAGTTCGGATTGGCAAAAAAATTATAACCAAGACGATTTTGACTGCAGATGAGAGTAAAGAAATATTTTTGAGAATTATTTCAAACTTTGCTTAAATTCAGAAATTGACATACAGCATGATGAAATTTGGTAGGATTGCCTTTCAGACTGAGTCAGATTAGTAGGCCACCTTGCCTGCTGCACAAACCTATTCAATCTCTCTTTGGTCCTGAGATCTGCACCAATATAAACAGCAAAACACCCATGTAGCTTCATCCTGCTTCACAGTTAGCATGGTGTCGTCTTTGTTGCAAGCTTCTACAAACACCAATGGTTAAGTTGTTCACATGTTAGTTTGTCAGAAAACAAAACGGGTGTAACAGTGGGACGGCTGGGTTTTTCCATGCTGAACTTTCATGTCTTTGTTTGAACAAATAAACAAGAGTTTGCATCCAATGTGAACCAATGATGTTGAGGTTCAAATTTTTCTTCATTACACCTTACCTGATTTTTTTTTTTGTCTGGGTGTAAAAATAGACCCACTCTGCCTCCATTGAGCCATGCTGTGACATATCATCATCTGGGGTTTCCCAAATTGTTTGAAGTTCTGATAAAATTAGTGTATATAAACATTTGAATGAGAAAAAAAGTACACACATTGTCTAAAAGCATTATTTCGCTCCTTTAGTTACAGATTTTGGGAATCTTTACCAACCGAAAACAGTAAAAGTTTCCTCTAATGTAAAAACATGAGTAAAAATGGCTAATTATATTTGAGGACAGTGTACAAAATCTGATACAGTGTACCAAAATCTTGGTCTGATTTTGTGTACAAAATCAGACCAAGCATTTTGCTAAGACGCACAATATTTCATTGCTTTTTTACATCTGAGACATTTGGTGGGTTTCAGCTTTAATAAAGCAGAGCTCCGCTAATCAGCAATTATCATTACAAGTTGCTTCACATAATTTTATGCATTGCAATTAAGAACACTTTAATGAATTTTTAATAGTGCTTGAATTCTCATCAAAGAGCAACAACAACGTTGTTGAAAAAAGGGATTATTATCAACGGCCACGCAGGCCTCGTTTAATGCGCGTTCGGGACGCCGCGGGATTGGTTATTTTACGAGATCTTTCTCATTTGACCTTTCATCTTGATGTGCAGCTAAAATCTTGAGAGAGCATAATTCAAAACGTGCAGGCTCATTTGACGCATCCGAGTTCTTCACTGCTCTAAAATTACATATTGTGACCTTTTCGTGTCTGCCAGCTCATCTTTTTGCATCACCGCAGGAAGTTGTTGGGTGCTGGGGGGAGGGAGGGAGGGGGGAGGCGGACTGAGTCATGACTGCGCGTCTGCCAGTCCGTCAGTTCAGGAGACGGTCGTATTGACTTTCATTCAGAAGACACACCTCGCGGTTTGCTCAGGGTAAATGTTGGAGCCGGGGCTTTGCTCGACTGATGCAGCACATCGCCGGCGAAACTGAAGCAAATAGTTTTCTCATGAGAGACCGCCTCCCCCCTCCACCCCCCAACTCATGCAACACATCTGTGTGTTGTGAGTGGAAAATTCACACCTCTATTACAGCTGGTGGGGCGCGACACAACGCAGCCAGATAGCCTGACTGCTGTTCACACCTCCACACAGTCTGTGCAGCTGAGCTTCATCTTGACCTCCTCCACCCGACCGCTCCGCTCGTTTCTTAAGGAATATGCGTGGTCGTTTGTGTCTGTCACTTTTTAATAACTTCAGTCGTGGCCTTTTTTTTTTTTTTTTTTCTTCAATAGATTCAGATTTTATTTCCAGCCTGTCAGAGTCGCTGGCACTCCGAATGGGCAGCGGTGATGAGAAGAAGCCGAATCTTAAAACACGGCCGCGTGGCGGACCGAGTTTTAATGAATTTTTGAGTCCAATGTTTAAACTGGATGTAGTCTTTATGTTTGCTCTGCTTTTGCTGCCGGTTTGCTCTTAATGTGTTCGGAAATCACGGCTTATGAGTTGGCCGGGAAAGCCGGCAGCTTGCGCGCTCGTTTCCTGGCTGCCAACGGCTCAAAGCTGCTGGAGAAACGAGAATGAAGAAGACATTCTGCATTCAGACCCCGTGGCGTTTACGTGCGCAATGAATTTTTACCTTTCCGGCTTCGGCGCTAAAATATGCGGACCCCTGTAGAGATCTACTGGAGAGTCAATACAGAAAAAGTCATGTTTTGCAGCGCTGCGCAAGGATTAAACATGTTTTCGTTTAGTTCCAACACGCAAATGTTTTCTTCGGTGATGTTACGTTGCCAACCCAAAGAATGCATTATGCAGAAGAAGCATTCACATTTTCCGTTTTCTGAAGTATAAAGAGCCATGCCCAACACACATAACTGCGTGATAAATGTCTTTAATAAGTCATAAACCAAATTAACCTTTTGATGCAGAAGCAGAAAAAAAAGAGGCTCAAATTGAGAATTTTAGAAAATCCAACATTTTGTTTGAATTCATCAAAGACTGAAACGGTGGAAGATAAGTTAAGAAATAATACAGATTTATTTGTTCTCTGTTAGAAAGCTAATGTAACCACTGGGGGCATTTTTGTAAGAAGTTTGTCTGAGAACCTTTAATTAGTGTTCGACAGGTTTCTGTTTCCACTGGGGAAAAATACAACGTGAGACAGAGACCAGTTTTAGGAACATCAAGTATATTTATCTTCAAAAGTCGGGACACAGGAAACAAGCTCTAAATTTGTCAACATTTACGATGACAGAATGAATTAAAACATTTATAAAAAGCGTAAAATTATTAAAAATTTAGATGAGAGTCCAACCTGATGTTTCTATGTGTGAAAACATCTCATTCCAGCTGGTATGCAAGGTGAAGGATCTGGTATGCAAGGTGAAGGATCTGGTATGCAAGGTGAAGGATCTGGTATGCTGTGGGCCTTTTCTTGGTTTTCCAGTTGCCAGAGGTCAGAGGTCATCGTGAGCTCCTACATATCTTCTGACTTAAATAAAAATTAGAATTGAATAACTGTTGGGTATTTCATCAGACACAAAAATGAACTTTCTTCAATTTCTTCCACGAAAATCGCAGGAGTTTAACCTTTTGGTTTGTGATTAATTCTTAATCCCATCAGTGTTGTTGGGATTGTGACTCACCTGTAAAGAACTCTCTCTGGTCCAAACATGTCCGCTTCATGAACGTGTTCGTTTGAAGTACTTAGAGGTTACAGTAACGTGACGTCCGGGGCCCTTAATCGCATTTCGCTCGGCGTCCTGCTGCGGGTTTCGTCACGAGAACATCCATCCAAAGTCTCCTTTAATTTGATTCCTTTGCGAGGATCGCACGTGGATTTTCGTTCCCCCACCGTTCATGTTTTATTAATGTCATATGCTGTCGACTTGGGCCCTCCTAACCGACTTAGCCAAGTCATCCCTTTCCTTGTCACAAATCAAATTAGCCCAGGCTGTGATTAATCATCAGGCGGATCACCCAGTGAAAGGGGGCTGACACCTTATTAATTTCCTTAATTACATCTTGTATTAGGTTTCAAAATCGTCCCGTTTAATTATGCCGCCTTTGACTCGTAACTCTTTCAACCTGGTTACACAAATAATTTGTGCAATCAGGAGTGTTTTAATGGATTTTTATTTAATTTAGGCAGGTGGTATTTGTGCGATGCGGTGAGAAGGGTCGGCTCAGACAGTTTGTCCTAATTCTGGAGGCAAAAAGTTGGAAGTAGTTCAAGCTTTAGACATTATTTTTAGTGCAGCAGAATATCTGGACATGACACAGTTAAGTAAAGAACATGGTTAAATACAGTAGATTAGGTGTTCGTTGCTCCACACTGTGAAAATATGCAACGGTCTATAAAATCTAGCATAAGAAAAAAAAGAAACCTCTGCGGCAAGGAAAGAAACAAAAACTATTTGAGGCTTTGAAAATGATGAAACAATCAAGCCATTTCATATCAGCCCACGGACAGGTTTACAGAGCTTTCCTGCTACTGTCATTATTTGTGTTTAGAAGGCAATTCTGGAGGTGCTGAAATTAAAAAGAGATTATTTGGCTGAATGCACACACTTAGCCCCTGAGTCCTGGGAGAATTTAATCAATGAAACAGTCCAGACGTTCATTTACCAAGTTTTTCATACATGGAGCGAGTTTAAATAGTTTCGCTCTGACCACTGGAGGGAAATGGACTGCCGGTGTTTCGTGAAACGAAGCGAGTCCAGAGTCGGGAGCCGTTCCTTTACCACGGCTACGTAGGATGGACTTATGGCTTTTATGTCTTTCCATTAAACATGATGGGAAACGAGGATTCATTTCCACTTCAGAATATCATTAAAGTGCAAAATTTTATAAAAAAACCCCCCAAAACAACAACAAAAAAAACTCTGGCAAACAGTATGGAACCAATTTGGTCTTGAAATAATTTCAGAAGAAAATCTGGCAAATCTGTCTTTCATAAATCGCCTAGTTTTTTTTATTTTATTTTTTATTGTTGACCAAATCTTCCTGGAATCCAAGCAGGAGATTCCAGGTTGGGATTAAAACCCAACATGTTCAGCGTCGCTTTGGAGCCAAAACAAAAGGAATATTGATCAACATATTTGATGTGTATTGATGATTTTAACGATTGTCAAAATGGTTCTGGTTTCACGATTGTTGACTCTACGACGTGTTTGTGATGTTTTTATGTTCTCAGCCCTTTGAACTGCTTGAAGTCGAACTTGACTGATTTGACTGGACAAGTTACACCCCGACAAGTGAACTGGACTTATTTGCATTAATCTCACTTACTTCTTTTGGTTTAGTGATACTTTTTGTTGAAATAACTAAAAAGTTACACATTTTTAACTTAAATGAACTTTTTACTTTGACTTTACTTGAAATAATTAAGTTCAATGCCGTGTTCATATCCTACGTGTGACATCATGACACAAGACTCACCAGGGACAGATCCTGTCCCAACCAGGCGCTGCGGTGGCGAAGGGGTTAAGATCAACACGTGGCCATCACAGGTTCGATTCCCAGCCTGATGACCTTTACTACATGTCTTCCCCCTCTTTCATTACCTGCTTTCCTGTCTAACGACTCTCAAATAAAGGCTGTCTGAGCCGAAGAAACATTAAAAAAGATATCCTTCAATGATTCACTTCTTTATTTGAAGTAAACTAATTGATTTGAGTGAGGCTGACTTAAATTTATCAAGTTTAACCAACTTAATTAACTAAGTTGGACAAATGTAATTGAAGTACTCTTTACCAATTGAAGCAATTCAGTTAAGTTGGTTCAACTATTTTCTTTTTTTCAGTGTAATGAAAAGGAAAAAATTAACAAAAAATGCAAATAAACATTTAATGAACTCAGTTGCCTCGTGTCACGTCACCAGAGGAAGCTTGTTTTTGGAGAGATACATTTAATCAATTTCAGCAAATTGCAACAAAATACCACCAATAAAAAAAAATTATCATGACATGTTAGTTACTATCTAGTTTATTGATTTTATTCAAACATCTGGCTATCGTCTTTAGCATCCCTGACTCACATCCAATAGTTCCTCCTCTTGCTACAATCGACGAGACTAAAAGGTGTTTTTTATTAGGCAGTCATGAAAATGGAGGAACTGCTTCAAACTGCGCTTCATGATCCCTTATTGCCCTTATTGTGCACTTTTTTTTAACGTCACATACTCTCACCAGAGCTTTAATTTTAAATTATTTTTTTTTGCAACAGTAATCAAGCGAACGAACCTGAGTAAGAGCGGAGACGGCGTCATCTAATTGCTTCTTGATGAACATATGCTGCGGGTGAAAACGTAATTTGGTCTCCACATTTTTAGTGCCTCTTCCGAATTTGTCACCTTGCATCATGACGGTTGTGCGTCACTTGCAGGTATTACTGGCTGGCGCCGCTCGGCGAAGCTGCAGCAGGTGTAGGATGCAGCGGGGAGTTACATTTGGTACCAGCGCAGAAAAATACTCGTGGCCCGTAACTTTTCACAGACTGTTTGTCGTAATGGCGGTCGTTTGTACACGAGGAGGGTGTGTTAGTGTGTGTTTAGTTTAAAAAAAAAACTAAAGCAAAAATAAAACAGGAGAAGCGGAAGCTACTTGTTTGATTAGTTTCCTGTTTGGGGCCAAACAGGAATAGTAATTAACCAACATTTAATAGCAGGGACATGAATCATGTGGGGCAATAATAATAATAATAATAATAAAAAAAGATAATTACTGGTTTAATCATGCAGGTCTGTCAACTATTTTCACATAATTATTACAGTGGCAAAGCGTTCCCAACACGTTTGCAGCTTTGCTAATCCAGGTTCCATGTCGTCGCCAACTACTGCGAACCTCCGTCCATTAAGGAAACAAATCTCACTGTAACGCAAAGTACAACCAGTCAAAATTCAATGTGACAACACTGCAGCAAAACGGCTGCAACAAAACTCGTCTACTTTTCTCACGTAGCTCATGTTTGCTCAAACATGCGGTTCTGTTCTTTTGAAGGGACCAGCCGTTCACCTGTTTCTGATGTGCAGCAGAAAAACCCGGTCCAGAGTCCGTTAATCGACTCGGTTTTAAATGCCTTAAACACTCTGGGATCTCCTCCAGTTACAACTCGTGTTTTTAATACTTGTTTGCTCACGTTTCGTTTTCCCGCTTGACGTTGATCTCAGGAGTGATTTCTGGTACCAAACCTTCATCATCAACAATCACACTCAAAAGTTAAAAACTGCTCTCCTACGAAACCTCTCAACCACAACAAAATCAGTTTCTTTTTCGAATCTTTGCAAAATTTCATTTTTAGAGTCTGCTGGGCATTCCCTCCCCCCCATATTCATTAAGTCCACAAAATGGCTGCCCATTTTTCTGTAGTTGGGGAAAAAAAATACCAGTCAGTCCACGGCCCTCAATTTTTTTTTCTTTTTGCACACAATGGCTCTGGCTTAAAGGATCCGCTTACAATCACGCTCCTGATCTCTGAATAAATCATTTTTTCCGAAGCGACACGTCTGGCTTCACCTCACCTCTGAGCTAACACTAATAGCATCGTTTCTACATTTACCAAGCATTCTGATGTGTGACTGTATTATTCCTCCATGCAGCATCTTCATTAGGAAGCCGCAGAGAAGAACGACGGCAACTTAATGTCGCTCATGCTAGCAATTACTTTTTACTTTACAAAGCAGCATACTAACACAGCGCAGCAGAAATGAGTTATTGAACTATACATTACAGCATGATGATGCTTTGTGCCGGGACGCTCTTGGGCAGCTGACAAAAGAAAATACATTGTGCTGAAGGCTCAGGCTGCGGCGTGGATCAATGGTCATCGTCTTGAGACGGAGACGCCGTTCTATTTGGGCTGATAGCTTGTGGGAAAAACAAGGTGGCGGAGGTAAAACGAAATAGAAAATACCCCGGACAGCCATACCCAGAGACTGTCATGGGAATAACATCCAAATTGATTCCTGCGCCGCGGTCGTGTTAACATTCTGGTGCAGCTACAAGGTTTGCTGTGGCGGCCGCTTTGATAGAGGTATGCTGGTGAGTTTTATGGTTGTCAGAGGGGCGGGGTGATTTGCTAAACAGGCTAAGCAGCTGTGAAGTATATGCTTTTGGGGCACAGACAGCACTTTATGGTAATTTATTGAAGATTCGGCTTTCGGGGAACTAATAAACTTTGCAACGTGAGCGCAGGCAACATGAAATTGTCTCTTCAAGGTTTGCCTGTTCGGGTTCTTGACAGTATAGTATACAGTATACAGACCGCGAAAGCGTGGAACCTGGATTTCATGTGCCTGCGAGGAACGCCTGTGTTGAATCTAAATGAGGCACGCCTCGGCCCCCCAGAGCAGTTTCGTCTTCTCCTGGTCCGGAGAGCCGCGCCCTTCTGCTTGCCCTTGCGTCTGTCGTTTGCATGCAGGGACAGGAGTCGCCTCACCGGCCGAAGGTGGGAAACGCAGATTCATCCTGCGATTCATTCAGTCACCTGAACAGTTCCCCTGAATCTGACAGTGGAAAGTAACCTAGATTCATCTGAATTAATTTACTCTAATTAAAGAAGGATCTTCTGTTAGTTAAATTGCTTCCTAGACAAATTTCTTGTACAGGAGACTAATAAATGATCTTATCTTATAAATATTCATCCCTTTCAAGTCATTATTTAGTAGATGCAGCTTCAGTCAAAACTGTTTGAGCTCCGTTATGTTGGACAATGGTGCAAAAAAAAACAAAAAAAAAAAAACAGAAAAAGAAATCACAACAAAACTTT
The DNA here is from genome assembly GCF_000485575.1 of Poecilia formosa. Classification (NCBI taxonomy): domain Eukaryota; kingdom Metazoa; phylum Chordata; class Actinopteri; order Cyprinodontiformes; family Poeciliidae; genus Poecilia; species Poecilia formosa. The sequence continues at coordinate 566,144 of NW_006800273.1, forward strand.
AAAACAAAAAAAGAAGCAATTATAGCTTATGCTTAAAACCAACAAATTTAAAGTTGCTCTGCCGACTCTGATAGGATGGGTGCTGGAAATAAGCAGGTTACAGAAAGCGTTTCAAACATTTAAGCAAATATTACCTGGGAGTTTTTAATCATCATTCCACCAAGGAAAAAATAATGATGATCTTAAAAAGACCTAAATATATTTCATGATGTGGAGTTCATCTAGAGAGGGTTAAAACGAGTTTAAACAAATTAAACTGTATATGAACTTACAGAGATTTTTTATTTTTTTACTTCTTTTAACAAAGAACAGAAACAATAACACCCAGCGTTTCATTTTTCAAGGGTAAGCGCCGAACAAGATCTGAACATGAGCCGATGCGAGGCCGTTTTCACAGACACAAGATGTCCTCATTAAACCCTCGCTGCTTCTTTTTTTTGAGCGAACAGCAGAGCGCTAATACAGAAAACACAAAGGAGGAGCGAACAGAGGCAGCCAGCGTGACATCAGTGGACGCTCGCGCACAGCATGCTGGCTTTGGTGACAGCGGTACTGCTAGCTTGAGAGCCATGCTTTTCACTCCCTCTTGCCTAAACAATCCCTGTCAGGACATTAACACGGGGAAGCCAAGAGCCGCGATGATCACCGTCTAGAGGTGACCTAGCAATAATCACAGTGCAATTTAACTCGTTACCTAACAGGAGCGAAACAAAAAAAGTTTATAGGACGGTAATCTTTACGTGTTTTTGTCTCGTTTTCTGTCCAGTGCAGAAAATTTCCTCTAAGCGTTGACAAAGACTCACAAAAATACAAACACCTTAAAAGTTATTTTTTTTCTATTTTGCATTTTGCAAAGACAAATTTGGAAGTATTTTATTTTATGTGATAAAACAAGAAATTGAGACAAATAAATATTGAAGAAGTTTAAAATGTTTTGACATCCCGCCCTGTTTACTACGGCATCCCTAAATAAATCCCAGTGCAACCAATTGCTTGGATTAACGTGGATGAGATATAATCTGATTACTAATAAAGCTGTTTCCAAAAGGCTCCAGAGGTTTTGTTAGAGAAAAGCTTAATAAAATAATATGGCTGACAAGTCAGGCAGGAAGCTGTGGAGGACTTTAAAGCTGGGATATGTAACTTTTATAAAAAAAAAAAATAAAAAAAAAATACAAGTTGTTTTACATATTTGTTAACACCGTCACCCTGTGGTGACAGCATAGTATGAGACAGATAATCTGTGAAAAAAAAATCAAGTTCCTTTCTTCAGAAAGAAGAAATGCACCCCTCCCAATCAAAAGCAACCAGACCAGAGGATCCTAGAGCTGTCAATCATGCTTGTGTATGAGCTGCTCCATGTGCTAATGACAGAGAAACAACAGAAAAACTGTTTATCTGCCATCACAGGTAACCGTGGTAACCAGCCTAGGCATCCACAACTGGTGCTGGTGATGTTGTGAAGATGTAGCACAGCAGAGAGCAGTGGGGAACATATGAGCAGCACGTACACAAGCCTGTTTGACAGCACTAAAGCCCTCCTCCTGGCTCTGACTGGTTGTTTCTGACTGAGCAGGGGTTTATTTCTTTAGCTAGCGCCGGCAGAGGAGCTCGATTTTATTCACAGATTATCCGTCTCATGTTGTACTGCAATGACAGAAAGACAGTTTTAATAAAAATGTAAAAAGACAAACAAAAAAACAAACAAACAAGAAAACCTTTTTTTTTATTTTGGTAAAAGTCGCATATCCCAGCTTTAAAGGTGGTACTAAAACAAATGTACTCAGAGGGGCAAGACACAAATTCCCATCACGTTTTTTTTAGATTTTCATTAGTGTAGCGTCTTACAAAATACGCAAATATACTGAAATTTGTGGCTATAATGTGACAAAACTTTATTTGGGGGCCATGAAAACTTCTGCAAGGCATTTCAGTAGGTATCAGACTGATGGAGTACATTTTTGACCCTTAACACATCTTTTTTTTTTTTTTTTTACTTTAATGCCACTCAGTGGTTAAAAATAGAACTGTATGGTCACAGATCAAATATTATGTAACAATGAGGTCCACACAGTGCGACGGCTGCTCTGTTGAAGAACACAGTGTTTTGTTTCATGGACTGAGATGCTAATAACTTACATGAGAGTATTTTTCCCAAATATTAGCGCTGCATGAACTCCTTATTAGAGACGTACGACTATGCAAGACTAACAGCAGTCTATAGGCAAACTCGGGAATTCTGTGGCACACACACACACACACACACACACTGCTTAAATCAAATTGCATAAATCAAATAACGTGATAAAAGTTTCCAGGCAGAGCGCAGACAAGATAAATGATGTAGCTTTCCCCTCCGTTATCCATACCCAAGGTAATTTCTTTGCAATAAACTGCATGTGTGGGCAGGATGTGGACTGACGGCGGAGGGCTTTGTCTCTGGCCTGAAGGCCAGGCTGCTTCCCTGAACTCTACACAAAGTTGGACAAACAACATGAAATTGTGTCTGACCTCTGCTCAAAACAAAAGAAAAAAAAGAAAAGAAAGCAAAAGCAAGGTCCAATCAGCTGCTGTATTATAAGAACTGTACACTGCTTATTCCCTTTTTCTATGAAACGCTAGCTGTCCAGATGAAAAATCTGCCGGCATACCAGTGTAGGAAAAAGTGATGGTTTTATGATTCTTTAAATGTAATATCTGACTTTTCAAAGTATAGCAACAAATAAGATAAAAGACTCAAAAACTATGTTTGCTGAGATCCTACATGGGGAAAATGTCTTCTTTTGCATTTCCTCGCAAAACCTTTGCGTTACTTCGCAGTAAGCAAATATTGCTAAGTGCAAAACTTGCTGGTCTATATTTTGTATACAGTCACAGATTTCAATTTCAAATATTTACAGATTTAAAGAGCCGCAGTGAAAACTTCTTCATATACTCTTAAGTCTTTGGTGCAAAAACTGACCTCTGATTTATTCACCGCATGTTTATGTACGTTTTGAGACGGAACTGGACATGAAAACAGTCAGACAACCAACGCAAAAAACAATCAAAACTGACAGATAAGACGTAAAAATAACTCAGAAATAGTCCAAATAGTTTGGATGAAGTTTTTCTTTCTTTCTTTCCTTCTTACAGAAAGTTTGTTTACATCTGAGAACGGAGATGGAAAGCTCAGATTTGGCCTGTTTTGCTTTCGCATTTTGCACAAACTCGTAGGTTTGTGGTTCATTTCTATCCTAAAGAGAAAGTAGAAATCTCAGATTTCTCACAAACAAGATATTAGCATACATGGAAACGAAAAGGTACGGTGGCCACCGTAAGAAAGACTTAAAGTATTCAGTAATGCTGCATGAACTGATCAGTACGTTACTCCAGAACGCAAAACCCACTGCGACACAACGCAAAAGAACATTTTTTCCCATGTCCCCTAGGAGGCTCTGTAATCTAAAAGTATTTATATACTTCACATAAAAAGTAAGAACCTTTGTGTTCGGTTATCCCTTTTCTTTTAGCAATGACTTTATCCCACTGGAAACCCCCAAATGGCTTCTTCTACAAATGAATCTTGTTCTTTGTCATTTATTGGATCAAATGATTGAAGTTTGACCTTTGTAGTTTAACAACTTATTGATTTAAAAAAACAAAAACAAATGGGGCCTCAGCAGCAGGTGGGGGAACTGTACACAACACAACGGCTGAGAACCTCCTCATCATCCTGGCCGCCATCTTGGTCACACATTGCAGTGGGATGGCGTCCCTTCCTTCATCCAGCATCTGCTAAAGACACGAGTAAAGAGGAAACCTTGTGCTGTGAAAAGGATGAAGTCTCTAACAGAGTAGACGGGATTCCCACCGATTGCAGAATCTCGGTTTCTTTCTTCACGGCTATTGAGTCCAATGGCGGCAAACTTTGTTTTGTTTTTTTGTTTTTTCAGTGAGAGAGACGCTAGTCCACAAAATCACTCAAGTACTAATTAGCACTAGCAGAGAAAATCGAGTAACTCTGATGTTTGTGACGTTTGAGTGAAGATGATGCAATTAAAGGGACATTTAGGTTTTCAAATGTGGGAGGAGAAATAAAACATCAGGCTGCATGTTTGATCTCAGTTTGACAACAACAGAAAATCTCGACTCAGTCATGATTCCGACTGACTTTTTCCCATTCGGGGTTGCCGCTCGTTTGCTCCCAAAAATCGCAAACAAATTTGTAAATCTCGACTTGACAGTTGAGTTTCTGTGTCAAGTAGCTGCTGTGAAAAACGCCCCTGTTTTAATGAGAGCAAGTGAACTGTGAAGTCTCAGTGGGAGCCTGTTCTGTGACAACACTGGACCCCCCGCTGGGAAGCTACACGCGGCGCTCGACACTCGGGCATTCATGGAGAAATGACGGGTTTCAGATTGCCGTGCGTTGCTTTGTGGAGAAAACAGGCAAATTTATTTTGGAGCAGCAGAGAAATAAATAATCGTTATTCATTCCTGAGCGGTGAATAATTTGGTCCGCGGAGCCGACTGGCTTTGCGATGCCAATCAGAACGAGGATTCATCTGTTTCAGACAACACACCTAGAAAAAAATAAAAATAAAACAAAATTGCTGGATTATTTCTTTGACCCAAATGTCAGAGGAGGACTTGGATTGTTTCAGAAATTGTGAAATGGTGAGACCATCATTATGAATTATATGTAAACCTAAACATGTCTTGATTTAAACCTTATCCATTAAGCCAGCGCTAGTGATGTTTAGAATTTACTCTTTCATTAAAGAATTAGTCAGAAAGTCAGTATAGACAAACATTTTATATAATTATGTTCACTGAATTTCCTATGCAAATTAATGAATGCATTTGTCAAGAAACAGATTCTTTGCTGGTTTTGTTCATTTCTGGATATCTGAAATAAAGAAATAAAGCAAATATCTAGGGATTTTCTTTGCAATCAATTATTCTATTGCTCATTCTGATTATAAAAAAATCGGTACATTCTGCACATTTTTCAGAAATATTTTCTAATATTTTTATTTGACAACAGAAATATGGTCCAGCAGACAATAATAGACATAAAATTTAACCCATTATGACATGATAAAATACAGTTTTCATTGCCTAACATGCATTTGGTAGTTAGACAAAGTTTTTTTTTTATTATCCTACATGCAAAATGTATATATTTTCCTGCGGCTTTGACTTAATTATTGCTCTGACTATATTGTTTTTTCAGTAAATTGCCTTTTTTTTGAGTCTGTATACTCCATGTAATGATTAATTGATTACTAAATTAGTCAACAATCAGTTCAACAATTGATTCATCACGATGAATCTCAGTCCTACAAATGTCGTTCCCACACGGCTCTGCCTTTCTGAGCAAAATAACTAAGATGAAGCTGTTGATCAGTTTTTAGAGTGAAGCCTTGCTGCAGGTTTTAGGTGACAAACCTAACGTGTGACACAAGTGATCCAGTCTGTGACAAGCCGGAGTTTAGTCGCTGAAAACTCCTGTGAATAGTCTAATCTCCCTTATAACTGGGATCTCAGTATTTTTAAGGTTCAATCTTTAAGACGATTATTTAAAATGCAACATGAAGCCGCCTGAAGAAGCGCAGCTGCACCTCAGAGGGGCTGATGATAATCCCTGAAGTAGCAGCCAGAGTAGCCACCGCTGGTCTTTGTGCTCTTAATGCTTCTGGAGGCTCTCGGCTGTCCGGCTTCAGTGGACGCTCTTTGTAAAGCGAACATTCACAGTGAGTCATAATGACTGTAAGAACAGACTTCAAAGCCCCCGCAGGTGAGAAGTGTGCCCTTCTCTCAAATTATAGGTAGTTATTTAAAAATGATTAAGGAATATGAATGTTCAGTAAGGGAACCGTGGATGACTTTCTCTCTCTTTTTTTTTTTTTTACGTGATCCCAGTGTTAAAGGTCAAAGCAAACCTGTGACTTTCCCAAACAGCAGTGTCTGCATTTTTAGCACAGGTTGCCTGTGAAAAGACTTGTTCTTGCTGTCAACCGTTGATCAGCTCTCCAGCGACATATGGATGCTGCTGTCTGGCTGTTTCCGTGGGAGGTTGGCTGCATTTGATGGATGTCTTGATTTTTTTTTCTAGGATTGCAGCAGAGCAAAGAGGAAGGGAGGCCCAAACCCGCTTTTTTTAAACACGGAGTTCTGTTTTGCTCGGTCAAAAGTGGACCAGGACCTCCCTCCACAGCATCACTACCGTGAAACGGCAAAGAAGAGCGTGAAAGGTAATAGAAAAACAAAAAAACTCTTCATTTTCTAATCCCCATGTAACTTTCAGCAAAAAAATCAAACAAAAAATTGTGCTGCACAAACATAGTCGGGTTGATTGACACAGATGTCTGATTTGAAGAAGGTGGGGCTACACAATATTAGCCTTATAAAGACACATTCTGTAAAGAGGTGAAATTTTAAACTGTCTTTAGCATCCCATATTAGCAATTAGCATAAACAATGTTAACATTTATAAATGCACTGACAAAAAGTCTCTAAATCCCCCCATCTGCACCCGGGATTCTCTGGAAGCTCCACGGATTTTTGTGACCGCCTCGACCGAGGAAGCTTAAAAAGTCAGATAGTGGATGAAGAAAACAACGGGTTGGATCACAAGTTAAAGAAAAATAAGGATAAGAAAGCTTAAGTGAACTGAGGTGGGTTCTTTTGTTTTTTTTTTCTCCCCCATGTGGGTAATTGATCTCCCAGGGACAACAAGGACACAAAACTGCATTGATATTCTGTTGAGAATTTACTTTTCAGTCCTTCCTGTTTGCTTCTGAGCAGATAACATTTAAACTGGCATATTATCACTCCCTAATAGACTGTGGTGAAAAATCTCTGAGCTTAAGTACGAGGCGAGAGACTCATCTAGACAAACATCACAAGGAATATGATGGTCTCCTTATTTTCACTCAAATTAAATCGAAGGGTTTTAAACAAACTTCTATAATTTCTCAAACCAGTGACAAAGGTTGAAAATTGAAGCGCAGTTTCTGCTGATGTCAGCTTCAGGTCCATTCAACAACCTAAATGGTCCCGAGGCAGGAATGATCTATGAAAGAGCTAAATATTGAATAGTAGCATCTTGAATAAATAACTGAAATGCATCTATAGAAAATATTCTCACAGCTTCTTTGCTTCCTCTGACTTCATCTAGACAAAATGAAAATAGCTAGCGTTTCCCTTGAGTAGCTTGCTAAAAGCTGCTAGCATGACCTGCACATGTGAAGTTGTTGCTAAACAGGGAAAGATCGCGCTTTTGACTTCTTGAGGTAAGGCTGAGAATCGGACGAGTCTGGTTGCCAGGCAACTCCTCAGTGCATCCCAATCACAAACTCTTCCAATTACCTTTCTTTAAGTCAAGTTAAACTCCACGAAAAATCTGAAAAACAAAGAAGGCGACCCGCTGAGGAGCCAAGGCGGAAAACAGCTCTCGCATGTTTTTGTTGTTTGTTTCCGTAGTTTGCATATTCCTTCATGATTCTGGCAAGGCCGCTGGGAGATTGATGTGTCTGTCTCTTTCATACCTTCTGTGACTGCTCAGCGAGGCGCCGTGCGCCACCAAACTAGCCACGTTCCTAAATGATGAATGTGCGCCAGCTCGTCCACGGGGACCAGAGACGAATCTAATATCAGCTGAGAGAGAGGAGGCTGATATTGAAAATCATCTGGAATTTTGCCCGCCCCCCAGCCGATATTGAAAATCCTTATTCTAATTGCATGAATGAATTGAATGTTCTGTTTTGATAAATCCACTCTGCCGCCGAGGGGATTGTGTCAATGAAGCATCGCAGATTCGTTTGTGACTGCGGCAGACAGCGCCGTGTCTTCTGCCCGGAAGTCATTTTCTAACTCTCTTTGCGCAGAAGTTGATTGTCTGTTTACTCGAGCAAAAAAACACCATCTCCCCCCCCACCCAAAAAAAAAAACAAACAAAAAACACTCTGCTCACACAAAGTTATCACATGATGTAAATGAAACTTTGACAAGATCTTCCACCCACATACTGCGACATATCAAACCGTGATCAGAGGAACATCTTTCACGGCGACGTTCGGGAGAAACGGAGGACAACATTTCAGTATAGAAAACAAATTTTATTTCTCATAAGGCTGTCTTATATCTACTGGGGGATAGCTATTTTTCTCCATTGGGACTAATACTTTCTCTCTGTCGTCGTAAGCAAATCTTCTGTCTGCCGTGCGTGAGAGAGACACGGTTCCCGTTTCTTATGATCATGCTCATATTTTATCCACAGCCGCTCCGAGTCCCTGCTGCGTCTGGGCCCAAAAGGTCGAAAAGCGTCGTCAGCTCTGCTTTTCCACACGTGAGGCGGATCTATACATTGTTTTTCCTCATCGAGCATTGCCGGTGCCCGACTGAAAGCATCGCTGAATGACAAAAAGAAAAGTATCCCAGAACTCATCATTACAATTCATTCACAACCCCAACACAAGCGTACATTGTGAAGCGGCTCCTGTTGGAACTGGTCAATGTTTCATTAGGATGGCACATTTATCAGCCTCTTGGATCTGTCATCTTGCAGCGTACTTTGTGTATTTATGTGTTTATTTACACAAATGATCTTACATAAAATAAATGTGGTGCTCATGAAATCTACATTGGGCATGCCCGGCAGTAAAAGCCAACGTGTCCCTTACGGAGGACGAAGCTCGAGGCCATAAAGTCAGACCGGGAGAAGGAGAGTCCTCGTATCTCATCACAGGCAGCCAGTAGGTCCAAGGTACCGAGAGTCCTGCCTCTCCTGCACTCACAGAAATGGCGTCTGTCTCCATCAGCGAGTCAAACACGAATGATTTCTGCACAGAAATAACAGAAAATGAGGGTCGATTTGACTCCACTGCGCAACCACTTGTGCGAGTCTCGCGTTTACTTTTGTGTGCCCCCCTCGACTGGTTCAACTTCCGGGTGGGCCGGGAGATTGTCTTCAAAGTATTTTACCAGCCTCTAAATGAGCCCCTGCTAAGTTGCATCAGGCTTTCAGGTAAAGACAGAGTGAAGAAACACAAAGAGAGCAGGTTTGGAAACTGGCCACAGGAAGAGGAGAGAGTCACCGACGCGGAGCTCATTGATCAAACGGGGGATTAGTGATGTTTCAAATCCTTGGCACCAAGTGAGCAAAGCTGTTTTATCTGGATGGATATCCTTTCCACGGTCCCGGGGTAAGCCAGTCGGTAGCCACGGATGTGATAGTTTTAGTCAGTTCAACAGGAGGAGACAAAAAGTTCAGAAAGGGTGTGGAGCCTGGCGCACAGTCCTGCAACCGGGAGCTCGCTGTTAGGTCCTGGGGTGAATCTGAAACACAGGGGTGGAAGAGGAGGAGGAGAGAGAAGAAACAGATGCTTAGAGAGAGCAGAAAGGTAAAAGTGAGCAAAAGTTAGACCCCCCACACCCCCCAAAAAAATTGCTGTATTTCTAAAACAAGGGGACTCTTTTGAAGTGGTGCTGGTCACTCGTCCCTTTGCCATTTCGTACTTTTAGTCCCATAATTTTCTGGGAATGAAATAGTGCTGCAGAATATCTCCTACCAATCATTGGTCCATTCATATTCATCAAAAGGATGTTTCGTATCTGCTGTGACAACCAACAGTTCTCAGGAATTATCCAACTCCACCAAGGCATAACTTTATGACCACTGTGACATGAATAACATCGATCGTCCCTTCATCATGCATCACGTTGGAGATGTTAGGCAGCGAGTTAATGTGTTAAAAACAGAAAAGGTCAGCGAGTTTAAGGATTCCAGTGAGTTTGACAAGAGCCAGGTTCAGTTCAGTTCAGTTTATTTACATAGCGCCAATTCACAACACTTCATGTAAAGGTACCTTACAAAAAAATAAGTACGTTGCACTCCAACTGACCAAACCGCTCACTAGGTTCAAGTCCAATATTCAAATAGTTTTAAAAGGTTTTCTATCTAAAGAAACACAAAAAATGGCATCGAGAGCCTGACGAGCATGATTCAGACGGCCAGCAGCAACTTTGTCAAAGAATCTCATGTAGTTGGTTTCCAGTTTACTGGTCCCAGAAAGAAAGAGAGGCCAAACCAGCGTCACCACCATGGGGGGTACCTGTAGCCAAAGTTATGCAGGTTCTCATTTTGTACCACAGTTTGTTGCGTACGACTCTCATGCCACTCCTGATGTCTGTGGTCTCTTTCAGAAGATAATCTGCAAAGCCATAAGGAAATAATGGTTTGATACTAGGCAGGTGGTCATAATGTTATGCCTGGCGCCTGGAGGATGACAAATAGTTAATATCCACAAGTAGGAGGTCATTTAGAGTTGCTTAAGATTAATTTAAACTCAAGTCAAATGGCTTAAACAGGGATCAGAGCAGTAACCCGATTTAATGTAAAGTTTCCAGCAAATACAGTAGCATACAACTAAAGTAGATTACAAGTAAGCATTTAATGACTTTTCATCTCCACAATCAATACAAATACTAAGAAATGATTAAATGATTAAATGCAAAATGGAAGTAGGTTTGGACGAGAGGGCAGCGGATGGGTCAGAGATGGGGTGTGTTCTGGCAAAGGGGCGTATTGACCAGGAGATTTTTCAGACTCCAGAGCTCCGTAAACCTTCGTCTCATCTCCAGGTTTGGCCGTCTGCTAAAAAGCTCGTGTGAGCTGTTTAACACCAAGAAAAATGACTCTAATAAACACACCACGGTGTGTTTCCATGCTGTGTATGTCTGGCTTATGTAATTACCCTTGTTAAATGAATGACTGTGTCTCTCAATATGTAGACTCCCCGTATGGCCCTGCAACCGTCTATATTAGCGCCTCTGAGCAGACAGGCAAACGCAGCTACGGATTTTCCTCTAATCTGATAAAAATGACTCTGGCCTTGCTAAATCGAAGCCCACGCTGCCGAGTCTGAGCCGTCTCTCCGTGACTTCGGTTCAGGGACGTTTAATTCATCATCAGCTGCAGACATGAACTCGTCTCAATGGTGCTTTGTGCAGCCTTGAGACTGCTACTGAACGCTCAGCTATTCAGCATCCCACTCGACACGAAGCTCGATAGAAACAATGTGCAGTATGTCTGCGTCTACTAGAGTTCTGCAGTTTCTTGCCTCCCTTTCATCCCATCTAATGGCTTGGAGATCATTTGAGCAAATGAACATAATTAAAGGCAGATTTTACAAGTTTTTCTGCTTCTTCGAGATAATGCAGTGAAAAAAAAGTATAAGTTAAATGTGTACTATAAAGCGAGCCAGAATGACTTGTGCTACACCGGATAGGATATTCACAGCTGCAAGCATGTAAAACTACAACGAAGACGCTGCTGTCGTTTTGGTTTTGACTGGCTCCATGGCAAGCTGACACACTGGCATCTTCTATGCTTGTAATTAGACAGTTTGCTCGCTGCATTGTCTATATTTGCATGTCCTGGATTTGTGGGGCATCTCTGGGCTGAAACCCAAAGTCTTAATGGAAGTAGTGGGACTAATGCCAACCATTGGCCAGTATAGCAATGGTTGGTGTGGAGATAGGCAGGCTGGTGGACAGATATTGCTGTCCAGCCAAGACTCAGGCAACATGGACATTCAGAGATGATATAGATGCTGCCTGTTTGATCTGCTAACAGTAGAAGAAGATATCGCTTCAATCAAAGGGTTTGGGGAACAAAATATCTATTTAACGTCATTAGATACGCCTAATATGTATGATGCAGCAAACAAATGATTAGATTTTTGAAGGATTTTCATCCAGAAAGAAAGACAAGTGATTTCTTTGGGTGGGAATCTATCATAAAGTGTCTAAAAGGCAGAAATACATGTGCACGCAGATATATAAATCGCCTGCAAACCAAAGTTAAGTTGAGAACAGTACTTATCTATTTATCATCTGCTAATGATATTGTGCTATAGATGCTTTAAAAAGTGGTTTTAGATTAAAACACATTTCCTCCAGATCTCATCAAAGTGTACCCTTGAAAAAATAAAATAAATCCTGTTTTCTCCCATGTTTCTCCGGCACAGTAATCCTTTTGGCTCATCTGTCCCATATTTGCATCTGTATCATCTCGGCTGTCTGGCAGCCATATCAAAATTACCTCGCAAGACCAGCAGAGGAAGCAGGTTGCGTATCAAGGATCACGGTCCGTCTCAAAACCCCAATCCCCTCGTGGTTTGTTAGCAGGAAAAGGAGATGCGGTATGGAAATATCAACCCACACGGGCATGTAAGAGAGACTAACCATGTCCTCCGCTCGTTTCAGTCCCCTTGAAACGAACAGTCCGGCAGGTAGCCATAGATCGCTCAAGGATTTCCTGCTTGTCTGCTCGTCGTTGCCGGCAAATTAGATGTCTGCATTCTAATTTGTTTACTGCATTAAACTGTAATTTACTCCGACTACAGTTGGTGGCGTCCAAGGACAATTGCCTCAGTGGAAGACTTCAGCGCAAATGTAGTCGACTCTCTTCTCCTTTCTTATTTAGTGCTCAACAAATCAGTCGCGCCTGTGGAGAACTGGCTTCCCGCGTCTCCACTAAACACCACTCCCTCATAAAAACAGAAGACACCAGACACCAAAAATGCGTCAAGATTTATTTAATGCAACAGTGACAATGGGAAAATAAATGTATATAAATTAATTAGGGGCCACTTAGAGTGAACTACTTCACTCAAAACCTCTATAAATATGCCAGATGAGTACGGATCAGTCTTTTTACAGACTCGTGCTGCTGAGGAAACTCATGCCTTTTATGCTAGACATATAATTTATGATGGTACACTGTATCATTTCCTGTCTTTAGTGTTGATGCTGTTCAAGAAGAAGCGGCGGGGTCAAGCGGTGCTGGAGCACATCATTCCTGCTTCACCTCAACTAATTATGTCACGGTCGTACAAGGTGCTACGGCAACATGTGAGAACAAAGATGGCTGACGATGAATCCGCAGGTCCGTTGCTCTCAGACTGTCCTCGCGGATGGGTTATTTATTTGAATAAGAGCTGTCTGCTCCTTTTAGCAAACAATGTGGCTCACATAACAGCTGTGGAGTAAAGAAAAAATGGTGATAAAATAAGGCCAGTCTATTTAGGTTTGATGCTTCGTAATAGGCACGGATTCAGTTGCCAGAGTCAAGGCGAAGCAAGTGACTCTTTCAAATGTTTAGAAATTTTCTGGTAGGATATAAACATTTCTGTGGTTTATTGTGATTTGATTGAGAAGCTGGAGGAAGTACCAGAGTTACTGGAAAATAGAATAACTCTGCTGTCCTCCTCCCAGACAAATATTTTTGCTTGTGAAAAAACAGTGATGGTTCATGATGTTGATGCTAAAGAGGCGTTACTCATCACTTTCATTAAAGCGCATACATAGTCATGTGTTAGTCAGCTAAATATAGTATACATTTTTATGACATTTTGTTGTAGAAGATTAAAGCAACTGACAATAAAACAAAATTAAATAAAAGGAAGAAAAACCCAAAGCTCAAACCAAGTCAGCCAGAAAACAGAAGCAATGACAGCTGTTGTTTGTGAGCATAAAGTTTGTCAAAGAAAATCACCTCTTTTACTACTTTATAGCATCATATTTTCTCCAAGGGAGAAAAAGTTTGAGCATTTTCATTCCCTGTCTAAATATTAAACGTGTAGCATTAGCTTGAAGTGGTTTTTCAGGGCCAAACATCAACCATCTTGCTTGAAACCACATCGCAGACTGATTTAAAGAGGTCGAGTTGTGAGACAGACGATGTGCTTGGAACAACGTCTGATAGAAACATTATTACTGTATTATTACTAAACCCTCACGAGTAAAACATCTGCAGAATCCCTGAATGTCAAGCGCTCTTGTGACTTGCTTGGAGAACTGAGAGTTAAAAATGCTGGTCAGAACCTGAGCACAAATCAAGTCGTCTAACTGGAACTATTGCAAGCGACGGGCCTGAACAGAGCTGAAATGGAAAACTATTTTATTCTACAAAGAACAAAACATCTAAAAGGGGTAATATTCCTAATTCAGTTGGTGTAAATTAGTGTAATTCTATCAATAAAACAGGTACAATTTAATATCAATATATTTTCCTGCAGCTGCAGGAGTCATACATGCTTTCCCGTATCCTGTTATTGGTTATTTTTAATGAAGTGTTTGTAAAAGCTGTGGTGTTTATTACATGTGAATTTCATATCGACCTACTTTAGCGGAACCATTTATCAAGGTTGGCACTTCTGTTTTCTTTAACAGCTGAAACTAATGGAGAGTTTACGCGGGCAGTGAGAATATTTCAAAAACGATATTAAAATTGACAGGATGTCTGATGAGGGTGACATTACATTCTTCTCTTTATTCAGACAAAATATTTATCTCCACTCTTGTACAGACAGTGAGGTGATCAAACAACCATCGTTTCTTACAGCCTTAAATAAGGGGGAGGAACATTTTCTTTTTCTAAACTCCAGCTGCTTGTTGTTCCTATGGTTTTATTTTGAAGCAAAAACAGATTGGACTATTTGGCCAGCGAAACCCGTAATGCAGATATATGGCAGGCGAGACTTTTTTTGGAGGTTGCTCCCCAGCATTGCTCTCACTGTGACCTCCACAAACAAAAGCGTCTGTCCTGTCTGCTGACACAGAACAGGCAGTGAAGGACTCCCTCTCTGAAAGACATAAAAAAAAGGAGAAACACGGGTGTGAGCCACTGACTTTCACTGGCTTCCTGCTTTTTCATGCCAATTTTACTGATAAATGGAAATTCAACTTTAAAACACCTGCTGCATGGCGATTTACTGACAGCTTTAGAGCAAACTAAAACCCTGCAAGGGGAGATAATAGCAGCTAACAGAGCAAGTTGTTTGGATGTAGATGGAGCGCGCACCGCGGCTTAGAAAACTAAGTTGAAATCAGTTGAAAAATCCCTGATTTGATCAGAACTGTCCCATTACATCTCCAGCTGTAAGTTTAGGGTTGCTTTTCCGACTCCCAGGTCGTATTGAAGCTGTCAGGCTCTCTTCCAGGTTTCTTTAACTCTGTCACTTACATCAGCACTATGTTTCAGCATACAGGTGCTAAAGTGCAACGTTTGCCACAAATAGTGTTTTGCATGTAGACCAAAACATTCAACGTTGGTCAAATTTGTCATCAGCAACCCTTTTTCCTCGCACAAAAACCAGACTACAAACTGAATAAAAATAAAACCCACACAGAATACATTTACAAGTATGAAAGGAAGTATGCAAAATTATGAATGAACAGATGGGATATTTGAGAGAGATTAAATCAAACATCTCATTTCTGTCACATGGGAAGGTGGGACAAGATGGAAGCGTAGCCATTAATGGTTTATTTAAAGTTGTTTTAACTCCTAGTGGTTGAAACAAACTTGAGCCAGAGTGCTGCAAAAAGTAGTCTGGAATCCAGTCCATCCCAGAATACATAATTCCCGCAATAGAAATTAAACAAGGCCTTAAGATTTATTAAAATGATCAACGAAGGGAATTAATATTTTAGCTGAATCCAAACGAAACTAGAGTAAAAATACAATAAATAAAGATGACTAAACTGCAACGGCAACAAATTAAATTTCATTCAGTAAATGAGTTGAAATCATTGGATAAAATTAAATTCAAAACCTTGAAAACCTGTTCTCTTCTCCACCTAGATAAAAACCAATCTGGATTATATGTCAGATATTGAAAAAAGAGTGTTCACAGATTCTGTCCACTCTCTCTAACTAAGCCTTAGTTATTTCAGAATGAGCAACAAAATCCCCTCCTTAGCTTAGCAAAGCAGATGGAGCCAAACTCTCACATCATGTCAGCTGTGAATGCAGTGCAAGATGATTACAGTTCCTCGTGGTCTATCACATCAAATCCCAATAAAACACGTTGAAGGTTGTCACCGCAAAGGTGAAAAATGTGAAAAGATTTAAATAGGTATCAATACTTTTGCAAGGCTTCGCGACAGATGTGACATTTTGACCAGAGAGGCAGATGGACGATGAATGCTAATTGAAAAAAGAAAAAAGAAAAAGAGAGACCAGAGAGCAGGAAAAAAAAAAAAACCCTGTGCACGCTGATAGCTGCTTCAACAAGACCCTCAAAAGGGAATAAGGATATCGAGTGGCCTCTGATAACACGACACACAACGGAAAGGAGGCATGCCTCGCAATCTCACTTTGTGTGCCCACAAAAACAGCGGCGCAAATCAAGCACAAGAAACACAAGGCCTGCGCACGCTCAGAGGAACGCACAGGCGAAACGACGGGAGCACGTAGCAGGACGCAGATTTGTCCCTAATGGGACCAGCAGACCGGCGCGAGGCTCCGTAATCAAACATACGCAGCGGCTGATAGCAAGAACGGGGTCCGGAACAAAAGAGGCAATGAAAGGAAGGAGGGTCTCTGACTGCGAGTGCGTTTCCATGGCACCGCGCCGCCGTGCGAACACCAACCCACCGGGACGGCGCCCGTTTCGTGATGTATGTGCGATCTTTCCCCGTGAGAAAATATGAGAACCTGCTCATCATTTATGCATGCGCTGCCTGCGCTGGATGATAAATATTTACAGTGGGTGGCGGTGTGATCTGTATTTGTGTCACTCCTGCCTAATCATGCACAGCATGTAAACACACACTTGATTATTTCGCACTGAGTATTTAGGTTAATAGGAAGTCATTGAACATGAGTCGGTCACACTCCTACCACCTGACACTTGAAGCGCATATATGTGGACCGATGTGTGTGAAGGACAACAAAACAAAACAATAATAATAATTAAAAAAAAAAGACAGAAGAGCTTAAGAAAAAGACTAACCTTTACAGAAGCAAGAATGCAGCTCAATTTCTGTTGACGCATCCTCTGCATTTTGCTTCCAGAAGCTAAAAAGGGGAGTATGGCTGGGTGTTCTGCAAAGAGAGGGTCAAGAAAGAAAAAGAAGGACATGTGTGTATTGGGTTGAAAAGCAGCCTCAGGCCTGACTTTTTACTGGCCCTCTTTAGAGATTTTAGGCCAAAGCCGTTTTAATGCGGCTCTTTGTTTTCCCTTTATGTGCAGAACGTTTACATTCCTCAATGATCTAACNATAATGGCAGCTAACAGAGCAAGTTGTTTGGATGTAGATCAGGGGTCCCCAAACTTTTTCCTGCGAGGGCCACATGACTGTTCCCTTTTCTGGTTGGGGGCCGGTCTTAGTTTTTTCGAGAAAGAAACTTTAGAAAAGTTTTGTTGACGGGGGGGGAATTGGATTACTGCCGACGACATTCGCGTTTGTAGATAGATTTTTACCCAGAATGCAAATGAAAAAAAACCGTGAGCGAAACGGTGACTGGTACTGAATAGTATATATTCCATTGAGGGAAACTAAGTTTCATATCTGCTCAAGAGCCCCCCTGGTGGTTGAAGAAAAATCCACATATATATGAAAAAAAAACACTGAATGCTCTCTGGTATTGTTCAGGGGGCCGGACCAAAAGAGGAGGCGGCCCGCGGGCCGTAGTTTGGGGACCCCTGATGTAGATGGAGCGTGCACCACGGCTTAGAAAACTAAGACACCGTTTAACTTTTTCCTTTTTTTTTTTTTTTTTTACATTTTGTCGTGCAACAAACGGATTTTATGCA
The DNA here is from genome assembly GCF_000485575.1 of Poecilia formosa. Classification (NCBI taxonomy): domain Eukaryota; kingdom Metazoa; phylum Chordata; class Actinopteri; order Cyprinodontiformes; family Poeciliidae; genus Poecilia; species Poecilia formosa. The sequence continues at coordinate 583,735 of NW_006800273.1, forward strand.
AGAGACCAACACAATGTGTAATCTGAAAAAAATTTGCCAATTTATTTTTACAAAATATCTTTAAAAGGTCACAGATTACACTGGGTTATAATATATATATATATATTTTTTAGAAGTTGTCTGTGTTTTTCCAACTGAATTAGGAGTATTTTGCGCCACTGAATGCAAAAATGACATCCATTTTTCTCAATCAGGTCAGGTTTTTATTCTAATTCCAATTAGAGAAATCTGATCTTCTGACTAAACTGATGACATTTGTCTGACATTTAAATTCTGTTAATATTTCTCATCCAAAAAATGTTTTAGGAGAAAAAAAATGCTTTTGTATTAATTACATGTTACAAACTTGGACTTCTGTAAATTGGATAATAAACACTAATAAGGGTAAGTACATGTAAATTGAATATTACGTCTTCATAGTGTATAAGTCTCCGTCTCTTTCCTGTCCTGATGGAGTCTCTCCTCCTGCTTGTCACTCATTGATCCCAGATTCTCAGGATCCAGATGTGAGAACAAGTTGTGCATTTTGATGCTCATGTTGCTCCATAGATCAGAAAATTGACCTGACTTAGCAAAAACAATGAGATTTTTGGATTCAGCTCATCAAAATGACTCTAAATCAGTTGAAAAATCCCTGATTTGATCAGAACTGTCCCATTACATCTCCAGCTGTAAGTTTAGGGTTGCTGCTCCGACTCCCGGGTCGTATTG
>NW_006800273.1:585334-664082 GCF_000485575.1 Poecilia formosa
TTTGTTTTCCCTTTATGTGCCGAACGTTTACATTCCTCAATGATCTAACAGGAAAAAAAAAAAAGGAAAAAAAAAAAAGAAAGAAAAAACTCACCTAAATAAGTTTTACTTCATTTAAGATTCACTTCAAATTGTGCAAAGGACTGGACTGAAAATTAGAGATGCATTCTTTGGAGAAGATCTAAGTGCTCGGCCTTACCTTGAAGGGCTGAAAAGACCCCAGGTCCTGTTTGAACGTTTTTTTCTGACAGCGGTGGCTGCGAGAAAGCCCAGCTCAACTTTTACCTCTAAATGACGACAAACAAATCTACCAAACAGCCTTGGGAAGCCCAATGCTGCCCCTCCGATCTCATTAGTCTCGGCTTTTATTTAAAGTCACCGTGTCTAAGCACTGAAAGGTAGGGAAGGAAGTTTTATTTTATTTAGGTTTTACCTCCTTTTTCTATTCGTATGCTGCGTTTGGAGTCAGTTTATGCAGCTAAGAGGCAGTAGAGACGCAGACTGGTCCTTAACCTGATCTCTGAGAGGAATGTGGAGTTCACCTGTTTATTTACATGTTTATTGTTTAACACTACGGTTCCTCATACTGGATGCCCTGTCCAAACAGAACCACACCTTGTCATACAGAAGGCCCAGACCTACGTCAGAATAATCTGCAAAGATCGCAGAACTTCTTGCAGAAGCAGGAAGCGACGGAAATACTTTTCAATAAAAGTGTTCAGATGCAGTTTGAGAGATAAATGTGGCTGATTTAAACTGACTTGTAATGTCTCTTTGGGATAACGGTAATACGTTCACGCTTGTGTGTCGGGGCCTAAAAGACCTGAAACCAGTACACACACACACACACTCGCAGCAAGCGTTTGGACGTCTCCTGCATACGTGAGTGTGTGTGTTTTGGGAGTGTAGGTGTGTTGCATGTCCACACGTGTGTGAGCTCTCACCCTTGTGGTCTTGATCTTGTTCCCAGACGAGCACATCCATCCAGAGTTGTCAGGCAGAGTCTTGCACTCTTCTCCCTCCAGACATGGTTCCATCTCACACCACCACTTCCCAATTACAATGGACGCTGCAGAGGGAGAGCACAAACCCATAGGACAAAAAAAAAGAGTAAGTCTGGAACAAACATAGACACAAATGTACGAGGGATGGAGTGAAAGTGAACGATAACTATTTATTGCCTCTTTTTTTTAGGTAACTGTTAGGTTTGGTTAACATTTGTGATGTTCTTCTTTAGGACACCATTCAACCAAAGAAGAATAATTTCTGTCAATAACCACACAGCAAGGGCATTTAGTCATATTTTAAAAGTATTGGTATTTATTAATCTCATTGAGCAAACATTGGAGTTTATACTAAACCCAACAAACAGACAGTTTTGGGTATTTTAGACATCATTGAAAGTTATCATTACACCACTTATATGAACAGTTCCTTTATCATTACACCACTTATATGAACAGTTCCTTCAGCTCCTTGAACACATTTCTTACTTTGTGTTGCTCTGTCATATAAAACAAACACATTGGTCTTTACAGTCTACAGTAAAGACACTTCATGACTGTTATCATGAAGTGTCATTCGGTAAATGACACATTTAATGTAGGGTTTTTTTTAATATTTATTTTATTGAATTTTTTCCAAATTGACATACATACATTAACATAACATATCAAATTCCCACCCGCACCAAATCGGCACATCAGAAAACACTTACACAGCCAAGACAACATGATTAATACACCACGAATTGATCCAAATCATTCCACAAGCATACAAAAAACAAAATAAAGACAGTTACACAAGCTGCTAACATTGGCGGGTCTGTCATTAACAGTCTTTCATTGAAGGAATTTTAGTACAGGGCCCCATATTTTCTCAAACACATCGACTCTGTCTTCATCGCAATATCTCAGTCTTTCCAGACGCAGAGTATTTGCTAGTTCCTCCAACCACAGATCAAATGTGGGCACAGAGTCCTTTGTCCAACATCTGAAAATCAACCTTTTAGCAATTACCATACCAAACAAGCACTGGAGACCCTGATGATGGCAATAAGTGGTTCCCGGTCCCATTGTTTTCCAAAAGCCGTCGGGGAAAAAAAGTGAAACATTTTCTTCCAAAATGAGTGAAGCTGAGTTTTAATGGAACTTTGCATTAAATGTGTAATTATTTACTGAACAATACAAAATTTGCACTTTTAATGCAACTTTTAAAGCACCTTTGCATCAAAAGTCTCATTTACTGAATGACACTTCATGGCAACAGTCATAATCATTCATAAAACTCCTTCATGTTCATGACAGGTGTTATGTCATGACGGTCTCATGCCAGTCTGATGCATACCCCTTCACGTAAAGCGTTACCACAAAGGGTAGGAGATAGGAACCCTTCAACAAGTAGCTGCACTGATGCAAACTCTAAAACATTTCATGTACAACTTTAACTCACTACATCATGAGCGTCGCCACATGAGGGCTTTGCTCCGTCTCTAAATTATTATTTTCCTCTCCACTTTGGCCTCGGAGCTGCTGTAACCTTGCTGCCTGGGTAGTTTTGCTCTCCACAATAATGTCTTAAGCCAACAAAAAATAATTATTATTTTTGTTTTGATATAGCTCCATTGGAAGTAAGGGAGCAATCTCATTTTTAATCAAAACTAATTGCCTCTCATTAACGTCTACAAGATTCGCCCCAAAGCTGTCTGACAAAAACAAATATCTTTTTCCGTTTCTCATCAAACATCCCCCTCCTTTCCTGTTTTCCTTTCGAGTCTGGATGTGTGCTTCCACATTCATGTGTGTTCTCCTTGTTGAACATATATGCTCAACAGGTGGGCGTCTTTCACCGCATCGGAAAAATAAAGAAATAAAAACTTTGTGTGCGTTAGTCGGGATTTGTCTACAGTATTCAGTTATTGACTCTGTAGAGTCCTCTGGATTTAACGAACACAGCACTAAAAGGTTGAACAAAGTAAAACAGTTTAAGCTTTTACACTCAAAGCAACTCACACACGCATTAATGCCACTTAAATTCCACATTTCATCGTGAAAACTACAATAAATTCAATTTGGGTTTCTTTGGAACAGATCAGCTATTCTTGTGAAATGGCAGCTGGAAGCATTTTGGGGTACATTGCTACAGTTTTTTGAGAGTTTTTTTTTTATTTGTAACATTTTGAAAGTTCGGGATCACTTCCTATCCACTCAGCGGTTGAGAGGAACTTACACAGGCCACACACACAAATGAAGTCCCAATAAAAAACATTTAATTTTGTGCTTGTAATGTAGCAAAATCTGAAAACGTTTAAGAATACTTTTGCAAAGCCGTGTAGTGAAGTTGATTTCTTTCAGATAGTCATTTGAACTTTTGGGATTTTTCTGCACATTTTTTATTTATTTATTTTTTTTTAATCAAAATGTCCTACAGTGAGAATTTCTTTCAGAAATAAATCACAGTGGAAATTCAAAAGCCAGCTTCTTATTATTTTATTACCCACGTTTGAAGTAGTTTGTTTTTCCGCTCTCCTCCACTTCAGTTGTCTGACGGCAGACGTAAGGAGTTCAAAGCCTGTAGTGGTTCGTGATTCCACTCTTCCTCCACAGCCGAATCCTCACCGAGACGTTTGTTTACTTCTCACGCTGAATGTTGCCGCCAACATTCAGAATGAACTGCTCTTCTTTTATCATTCTGACAAAAAAAAACAAACAAAAAAAAAAACCCCAACGAGGCGAAGGTCAAACTGCAATGTGCCTGGAAGAAGTTAGACAACTGTAGTTGTCATTTGAATCTTTTTACTAAAATATTCAATTGCCCTCCAGCGTGTGTTGCCACGGTTACAGACGAACCATTAGTGGATTATGAGCAACATGAAGTAAAAATGTGTGCAGAAATAATAAGTCATTTCCGGATAGTGCCATGCTACAATTTACACACTACAACCACAAAATCTAAAGCAACTCAATATGATGATGTTTCAAAACGTTCTTGCTTTTAAAAGAACAAATCCAAAGTTCAAAACTCACAACATGAAGCTAATTAGCAACAAAGGCAGCCAACAAGCTGATAAACATGAAAACCAAGAAAATTCTGATGTTACCAGCTCAAAAAGTCGTCATAAAATCAATTTACGAAACTTCCCGTGTACACAACGGGCGCTTGACGAACAAAAGACGTAAACCACGCCTGCCAGTGTGTTTTTAATTTCTTAAATTAAGCTACTGAAATAATTTAAACAATTCTAAATCTAAAAATTAACTACAAATTTTGGTTCTAAACTAAGTATATTTTAACTTCCCTAAGAAAACTAAATTTATAGAGCATGTGATTTACAAAAATTCATCATAACAAAGTTTATTCACACGTGATTTTAATTTAATTTATTTGGTGGGGAAAAAAAACACAATTGCGAAATTTTGTTTTTTCGCCTTTAGTAGAATATAGTCAAAGTTTGGTCACAATTGTAATGCAAACGCAGCTGGTGTGATTAACTTTACGCAGTATTTGTAGAGCAAATCTGACCTGACGCTGCATGGTAACCTGACCCACCAGGACAGGACACACACACACAAATCCACCCAGGAAAACTTTGCAACACTTTTTTAACGACACTCTGTTTCCAAGAGGGAACAATGTAACTTTTTGCTTATCGCTGCTCCAGGTGCAGGACACCCGACTCTCACCTTGACGGCTGGGGAAGTGACCACTCAACCCCAGACGGTGGTTTTATTTTACTACTCGCCGCCCGTCGATGCCATCCCGAAGGGAAACCCGCGTATAGAAAAGTCGACGAACTGATACCGAGCTTACATCAGCAAGCTTCACTCTTCCTCTGCGAGGAGGCTGGACGGACCTCGATGTCGTTCTTCTTATTTTTTGACTGACAAAGATCTGTTTACTTTAGTTTGATTTAACGCGTCGATGCTATTTAACAAGAAATCCTTAAGTTCCTTTACAGCGGCTTCGGCAAACTGTCACAGATGACAGATGCGGATGAATTAATCAGCAAAAAAAAAATAAAAAGACAGTGGAAGTGTGGCTCCTTGTTATGTCGGCCATGAAGCAGGTTGGACTTTTTAAGCTCTGATAGACAAACAGGCGAGGGGTGGGGACTTGAATTGATTGGAAAACATGAATAGATGGACCTTTTTACAAGTGCATCTGTCAGTTCTCCGGCGGGGAGGTTCAGTGATGGATTGAACTCGCTGACACATACCTGCCAGGTAGCAGAACGTCTGAGCGCCTTGACGAATGAGATGGAGAATTGATCTGCGTCTGTGTCAAAATGTGAAAACGTGTCTGCGGCCTTAATGAACGCTTAATGTTTTTTAACTGGGAGAGGCCAGGATGGGCGCCAAGCCGACTTTAGATTCAAATAGGGATGAAAATGGGAGCTCTCCCATCGCTGTTGCTTTCTTTTTTTGTTCCTCGTCGATGCCATCCCGAAGGGAAACCCGCGTATAGAGAAGTCGACGAACTGATACCGAGCGTATTTCGTCAACCCACGATGACTGACTTAAGTAGGGAAAATATATCCATTAAAATGAGACAAAAGTATGGGAGCAAAAATTCAACTAAAAAAAAAAAAAAAGAAAGAAAAGAAAAGCAGTGAAGCAGTGAGAGAGGTCAGAGGAGTATGGAGAAAATGAAGCCAGCGTATAATTACTGGAGAACTGAGACTTGTCCCCCTGAACCCGAGGTCAGAATTAGAGAGTCATTATTCAACATTAATCTTAGCAAGTCCGGAAAAGGAGAGTGCCAAGTTTTGATTAGCTATTCAGAAAATATTGTTTGGCTTCATAATCACTCCAGCCTTTCTGAATGACTGAATTTATAATGACCGCACCGCAGCACCTCCAGACTTGAAGAACAGCCACTTCTGTGCTTTCCTTCTCCCCCACTCTGATTATGAAATTCAAATTAAATCCTAAATTGACAAAGAGTAGTCGTATTATGTGACTCTTTCCTCGTTTCATGACATCGCCACCATAAGCGTCAGTCAGTGGATTTAGTGGACTCTTGTGTGATCTGCAAGCAGTGGGGAACAAAGAAGTGGAGGGAAAAAAACGATACACGGATTTCAATTTATTTTTCTAAACCAACGAGAATCTGAAAAGTGTGGCATCCATTTGCTTTTAGCCTGTCTGGCTCGATGCATTGCATTACATCTGGACGTGTTCTGGGGTGTATCTTTACCATCCTTGCAGACTGACGTGTTTTCAAACACTTCCTGCATAATAGATCATGTAGACTGGCCAGAGCGAACGTGTGAATATCAATTTTCAAGTCTCGCCAAAGACTCTCGGTTCCGGAGAGATTTTGTGTGTACAACTGAGTATGCTTTGACGTACACAAGCGGTGTTCAAAGGCACGTCTCAAGGGCCGTGTGTGAGTCCTGCACGACTCACTGGCTCAGCAAAGGAATGCAGTGAATTTAACTTTTTGTTTTCGACCTGTGTTTTCCTCCACCCAGCCTCCTATTACCCTTGCAGCAGATTGTTGCCACTCCCACGTTGTGAGACAGTTTTACTTGTGTTAAATGAACCTCTGGTCAATACTTTTTGCAACCCACCCATGTTTTAAATTTTCATTCTTCCACTTATTTTTCTTTTTCAGATGATGGACTCGCTACATGTCACATCCGACTTATTTGGACACTCAAAGGCGCTTTACAGTGAAATCATTCGTTGTCGTTTTAGTGAACATACTCACACACTGATTATGGCAAGCTACTGGATTGTAGCCACAGCTTCCCTGGGGCAGCGTGACTAAAGCAAGGCAGACATCGTGCTATCGGCCCTTCTGACCACCACCAGCAGGCAAAGCAGGTTAGGTTTCCTACCCAAGGACACAACGACAGAGGTGGATGTTGCTCAAACCGGCAACCCACCGATCACAGGATGAAATCCTACCACCGTCGCCACCATCGACCAACATTGACTAACATCGACCAACATGTGGATAAATACAGAATTAGCTTCCTATTTCCATCCACTTTAGTCACTCTACTATAGAGACAAGGGGTCAGATTACGAAATTACACCCTTGCCTTATATATCAGTACTTTCAAGCTCCAGCGCTTGACGGCCAGAGTACTGTAACTTTTTTATGAGTCCTTTGTCCTAATTAAATGGCTAAACTGCCTCTCTTACCTAGCATACAGTCACGTTCTACAGAGCCGTGCTAATGAGCTAATATTGGAGTCAGGTGTGCTGAAGAAGTTACAGGAGACTGGCAGCTGAGGACTGGAGTTTGACACCCCTGACTTGTACCATTCTCAAACTTTAACAAACCAATCACAGCTCTGTTTTATCTCTTGAACAGATCCCAAAGATAGAAACTAATTACAATACCTGTGTTACCTTTTATATCACAAAGATAACGGCTCTTGCACTTTGCGCATATCCTTCCCGTCAGTCCCAGAAAGATTTTCGACCCGGGGCGAGAGTTGCTGCGGCATAAAGGTGAGCTAATGAGATCCCTCCCCCTGAAGCCCTCTGGATATCTCTCAAATGTAGCATCAAAACCTGTCACGCGCTGCTATGTACGCCTGCAGTCGAACAGAAGGGTTCATTACCCTTCAGTGATCAACAGTGAGCGGGCATCTGCGTGTGTCTCCCACTGAAAGCCTTTGCTAATGCAGCAGCTTCACGACAACACAAAGCGTCGGTGCGTGTTAAAGCATCGGCCTGTCTGTGTCGAGACAATAACTGGATATGCAAGTATGTGTGTGTTATGCCCATGCGCTGGCTTGTGGTTTGGATGTCTGCTACAGAGGGATAAAGGCAATGGTGCAGTGATGAGCGCCTAATCCAAGCGGCTGTTATTGGTCCGGCGAGGCAGGAGAGATGTAAGCGTTTCGCTTCTTGAAAGGGATCTACTTCACTTGGAGTTCTGCTGGCCCTGACAGAACTGGGACATCATTTTCCTTGTCAAAGCTGATAATCAATTCACCTTCTAAGGGCGCTCTGACAGCAGACCCCCCGCCGAGGTTGATGCCTCTGTGTAAGCTGTCGTCACATCCCCGTATATTAATATCGGGCCAAACAGTTACAAACAGCGGGCGGTGAGAATCCCATGTGGGCCATCGCCGCACGTCAGTAAACACTCGACAATGAGTCTGATCTCCTAGGTGCTTTGATGTTGAAGTTTGATGCTAATGACCGGTAATGGAGATCATTGGAAAAAAAAAAAAGTCTCTTTCTGAAATGTTTCTTAAAGATGAAGGAGCGTTCATTGCGCCATGCTTCAAACGTCGTCCGAGCGACCTCTGGAGATCGGCGTGTGATTTGTTACGTCAGCGCGCCGGCTATTTATATAGAATGTTTTGTCTAATAGATATGTAACCTGTGCGTGATACAGAGGCAGCAGGTGTCCTCCGGGGAGTGGGAGGAGATGAGCTGGGCCACGGCGTCGTTCCTCATCTCAATGGAACATTAATAATACCAGGACCTGGGGAGAGAGCTCCATCTGGGCCAGGCTGGTGCAGTGCTGTGGGGACAGACCACTGGCTCCTGTGATCTGTAATCCCTCACAGACTGCAGCCTCAGCCCATGGGGCTCCACTGACACAGAAAAAGACAACAACTTTCAGCTGGAGCTTTTCTACATAATAGAAAAAAACAAACAAACAAAATGTTAGCCAATGAAAATCTGACAATCGGGGCTTCATTTACTCCTATGTCGGTAGCTGCGTTTTCGTTCACCGTATTTATTGCGCAAATAGGAATTACAAAAATAAATTTGCTTACTGACTTAAATGGCACTTTTGAAAATACTCAAGTTTTGCGCTTGGATGAGTTGCGTCAAAATTAGTGCATTAAATGCTAAACTTCGACAGGAGAAACTTTTTTTTTTGCATCACACCAGTCATGTGATCAACAGCCGGATGTTACTACTGGTGGAAAACACAAAGAAGGCGACAGGAAGTGGCAGGAGGATGAGGGCGCAGCGCTTTTTCTAATGACTTATCATGTGAACAAACTTATTCATGTCTGATTTGAATTGCTTTTCTTAAATAATGGAAACACCACCATTGAGAATTTTTTTTTTCGACATTAGTGGAATGTCAACAAAGTTTTGCACACATTTGTTTCATTTCATTCCCTTTTGTTCAGAGCAATAGGTACAAGCATGAATTTATTACTAGTGCCATTTCCCTCCTTCATTTGTTAGTCCTATAGTTGATGGAAACGGTTTGTTTTTTTAACCACTGAGTTAATTTAAATGGTATGTTGTCCCTTTCAAATTTGAAATTTCACATCATTATTGGTTTATTTAATGTTTACCTTTTTAGTCCTACTGGCACTTTTATGTTTTTGATTGACACGTTTTGTGTTTTTAACCTCTACTGGTTAAAAACAATGACCTCTAGTTATATATTAAATGTTGGTGTATTGTTTTTATTGTGACTTTCTGTAAAATTAATTACCCTTTGGGACATGGATAGAGATCTGAACCTGAATGACAGCATTCCCTCGGCGGTCACCTAATTAGTAAAGAGAGTGAAAGGAGATAAAATTACATGCATAGTTTTATCTCAGTGCAAAGACAGCAGTTCTTTGAAAGCTGGGAGACAGAAGATAAAAGATAGAAGAAGAATAATGGAATAATGGAAGCATTATTCTGACAGCAGAAAGGTCAGGAATCAAGATGTTCAGAAGTTTAAAGCAGGTCAGGTCATGAAACCCGGGTTTGAACATCTCACAAATGCACAGAATCTAGAGGAGAATATTCTGGTTGGATTAAGAGCAAAAAACATTTACTTTTTGACCTGCATGAACCCTGAACACAAATGACTTAAGAGGAAAAGTTCACCTTCCAGGAGAGCAACTCAAATCACACAGCAAGCCGGAACAGAACAGATCCGTTCGAAGCATATTCATGTGCTATAATGGCCCAGTCAAAGTGCAAACCTAAAACCAATCTGAATAAGCTCGAGTTACTGTGTTACAACAACAGAAAAACTCTGGATGTGTGACGTTGGTGAAGACTTTCCCAAAAAAACATGCAGTTGTAATCACAGAGAAATGTAGCTCTGTGAAATATTGAGTCAAAAACATGTCAGATTTCAGATTTTTTCAGGAGGAAAAAAAATATAAAAAAAATATTTTTTCAATCGACTTAACATTTGAGCTACTTTCTGTTGGTTTACAACATAAAACTCTGAACAGTGGTGCAGTTCTTCTTAGCATTGTTGCTAAGACACTCTCCATCTTCAGTCAGAAGCTTCTACAAATTTGCTGTAATACAGACCACTACAGGACCGTCTGCAATAACTCTGAAGAATTTTCAATTAGTATGAGCTTCAACAACATTTAATTTCCCTTTGGGATCAATAAAACATTTTTTTTTTAATTGAGCTGAAATGAATTTGAATGATTGTTGGTCTTGCATGTCTCCGTCTCTCACAGCTCTAGTCTACTAATTCCTGGAGATTTGCTCCAGCCCTCTTTTAACCCTAAAAAATGGGTGGATAAAATAAAATAATGCATTAAAATTTGCATTTTCAACTGCGGTTATATGCTTAAGAAATATCAAAGAGTCTCATTGGTGATTGAAAACCAAGGAATCGAGGACATTTACCCAAACAGGGTCCAACTCGGAGAAGTAAAAATGATTAACAGCTCAACTTAGCATAACTCAGAGGGGGTAGTTGTGCTCAATAATGTAGCAGCACAGCTCAGTGACTTGTCATCTTTATTTTTATCACCTCGCCTTCTGAAAGTGCTTGTTGATCAATACACACAGCAAGACTTCGCTCCCTGGGTGAGCTTGAAGCAGAGAGGCATGAAATGTTCGCCGCAGCACCTAAACCTCCACCTCAAATCGTCTGATTTGCATACCTCTGCCGAGTCTCGTTGGGCGTCCTTATTTCAAGGCCAATAAAACAGCTATTTTCACCCGTAAGTTATTTGCGGTTAAAAAGGTTTTAGCTTTAGCGCTGCATCTGTCCAGACCGTGAGCAGCGAATTTACGTCCAAGACTGAATGCTTCAGAGTGCTGCAAGTTCTCTGAGATATTCATTGGTGCCTGGTGCTGTAATGCAAGGATTCAGGTGGCATAATTAACAAACAAACAGGTGAGTTAAATATTCTACAAACGGCAGCTGGACTGGAAAGGAGAAAAATCCACAAGGCCCAGAAACAAGAGACTACAGCGTTACGGCTCAATGCCAACTTTAAGAATCCACACAAATCTTTTACAAACCACCGTATAATAGCAAAGAAATGTTTGACAAGAAGTTGTGGTGACAGTATTGACTCCACTGTCTGCCAACGAGGTGAATACAGACTGTCTAAAGCAGGACTGACCCTCCATGATGGCGCAAACAGAACCAAGTGGATCCAAAATACCTGTGTCAGCCTTAGCTCAGCCTGTGATGAAATGATGTCTGAGAGAGACGATGTGGATAGAAGCAAAATGATAATAATAATGCTAATAATACTAATAATATTGGACAGTAACCAGCAATCTTCCTGATCCCAAGAGACATTTTGGTTGCTAAAAGAATTTGTCAAAACTGGCTCGACTCTAATTGAAAAAAACAAAAACAAACAAAAAAAAGTCTTAATTTTTGTCATCATATATTGTACTGAATTAGCTTTATTGTTTCATTTTCATTGAAATGTCACGTTATACACATTATAAGTCTAAGTTTACTCTGGAGCCATTTTTAGATTAACATGTTTCCATGTACATGTTTTATTCCTTTAATTCATTTTATATTTAGGTCATATGTGAATTACTTATAATATCACACTTGTGTATATATATATATATATATATATATATATATATATATATATATATATATATATATATATATATATATATATCTCACTTGTGGTCATATTTTTATTTGCTAATATTTGGATGGACTGGCTTATCAACAAATAAGCAATTTCCCCTCAGGGATCAATAAGGTATTTTCTGATTCTCTTATCTTTACAATAAGGGTGGCCAATATGGACTTAAAATTTTATCAGAGTATTTTGTGGTACTATTATGATAATGATAAATGTGACGATAAGAACCACTTATTGCTTATTTTTTAGGTAACTGTGTGGCTGTGACTGCATGACACGGCCATCACAAACATAGATGCTACCAATTTGAAATATGCATATTTAGGACACCAGTCACATAAATAAGTGTGATTACTATCACTAAACTTTATTTTTAATTTCTTTTATTTAACCAGGTAAACCCCGTTGAGATCCAGATCTCATTTCCAAGAGGGACCTGGGCAGAAATCTGCAACCTGGTTACAAAATAAAACTAAATGCATTTTAAAATGTATTGATATTTGTTGATAAAACAGTAAAACCCCCAATCTCAACGACGCTTATGGGAAGTTTCAAACATTCATTGGGATTCATTTGATTTATTGTGACGACAATAAATCAAAATTCTTATCCTGACAAGAAATTTACCATGACAAATGAAACAATCCAGTAAATGCCCAACGTTACTTTACCATATCAATTAACGCCGAATAAAAATGGTCTACTTGGTGAAACAATGGCTTTGCTTTTTAACCATCAAAGCACCAAAACAAATAAACGTATTCCTCCTGCAAATAGTCTAATTCTGTGCAAATCTGAAGAGATGCTGCATAAATCAGTCTATACTTTCTTTACATTTAAACATTCGTTCTTTGTGTGCGACTCCTGGTTTCGGTTGATAGGAGGTGCTGTGGGGGGGGGCGAGGAGCAACACATGGCTCTGGAGCCGCAGGTTGCCCACCTCTGCTACGAGAGCAGATCAGAGGCTCCTTGTACGCCTGGCGCTGACGAGTTGTTCTACCTCATTTTCTAGGATCCTTTGGAGTGTCAGCTGTGGCACCGCGCAGAGCGGCTCTGTCTGCCACGCACTCCGTAATGAAGACATTTTGATGTCTCTTCTTCGCAAGAGGGCACTTAGAGAGATAACTTTGATCTTTTTCTGGGGGTGAAGGTGAAAAGGCTCGAGACCAAGGAGCGATAAACGAGCTCCGCGGAGTAAAAGGGCATTAGATTTTTGTCACGGCAGACTTGTGACTTCCTGTCAGATTTTCTTTTCCTTTAAAATCCCTCCCAACATCCCCGCCACGAAAAGCTGCCCCTTTTTCTGATTGTGTGTGTGTGTGTTTTGTTTTTCAGCTGAGGTAATCCAGGTGCATTAGCCCGAAGCTTTCCTGCCTGTTTATTAGTTATTCATTTCCATCAGTGTGAGTAGCCTAAAGCGATGTGATCTGCACCGTGCTCGGTGTTCAGCAGCTGAACTGGATCATCTTCTTCCCCTCATCGTGCCCAGAAGCACGGCGCCGCTTTTCACGGTCCACTGAATTTTCCCCATTACAAATATCAGCAGACAGGAGAAAAAAGAATGAAATAAAATCACGTTTGAATAATTTGTGGTTTAATAAAGGATCATTGAAAAAAAAAAAAAAAACGAGCTTAAAGCCAAAAAAGGCTAATTCCAACTTTTACTCTTGTGTGATTGCACTTTTGACGTGATTTTGGAAAGATTTTCTTTAACAACTTAAAATTAAAGCTGTCTTCTCCAAACTCCTTCGGCTCTTTACCAAACAAACTGTATATAAATCTTTCTTTGTGTTTTTTTTGGGGAGAGAAAGTTGGTTTTTCTATAAATATTGATGTGTGTGCACATCCACAACAGGTTGTGGAGGCTGTGGCAGAAGATCATGAAGAAAAAGAAGCTATTCCAGCTCTGACAACAGCTGCCCACACTGCAATGCAAACAGAGAAAAGGTAGGCGGCTGCCAACAAAAGTCTGACTAAAAATGGGAGAAAACAAAGAAAGCTTGTGTCTTTTGTGAAGAAGCTAAACAGGTTTTGTTGGGCGTTCACCGTTACAGGAAAAGGCCGGAATAGACCAAAATTAGAGTCTGAGCTTGATACTGTTACTCCAGATGTATCTTTTATTTTAAATCTGTTTTACGGGCTGAAACAGTGGACAGCGGTTTGGGATCCGCAGCCGCCTTTGAATAAGCTAAAACGCTTATATCTGCATAATAGTTCAAACATCACATAAACATTAAAGTGCATTAACAGGCACAGTGAAGTTAAGTGACGAACCTAACAAAATGTGGAAGAAAGTTGGGACTTTTGAATTACAAGGATGTTTTTAGTAGATGAGCTGCACAGCAGCTTACCGTATTGTCAGCTGATTATATATAAATCCGGATTTGTTAGGGCAACAGTCAGGGTTTTATTACTATTTCTAAAAAACTCACTGGAGAAAGAATGAAATAAAATAATTCAGTCCGCTGCACAACCTGCCTTAGAGATGTTTTGTCAAGACTCGGCAACTCGGTCACAGAGATGCTGCTGCTGTAGAAGATGGAAAAGTGCCGGATGGAAACGATGACAGGCTAAAGAGCTAACATTTGTCTTTGGTTTAAACAAATTCAACTTTTCCTCCGTTTCTCCCCAAGTGCTTAATGACACTCCAGGAAAAGTTATCAGTTGTTTTCACCCACCAGTGTAGTGTAAAAATATTTAAATAACTCATCACATTTACCATTGTTGTCTAAATGTTTTCAATGTTCAGCTCTCAGACAAACTAAACATCAACTCTCTGTTATGTAAAAAGGATGAAATTAGTCATTATTTTGACATAATGAACAAAATCTTTGAGTTTCAGTCGGCATATAAGGATTTTTGCGGACCTTATAATTTTTAGTGGTTTATGTAAATATCCTACAGAAATGTCTACACTTGCACCACTTTTAGAGGCCAGGCAATTTTGTTTTGTTGACGCACGGAGTAAAACATAAAGGTCTAATTTAATGGCGAAACACAACAGTATTCATCCACCTGGCAGGTTTTAACTCTCCTAAGCAATTCTGCTCAATTTTCATCTCCCTTCAGTCCTCTGACAGGGATTTCTCACATTGACATTGATTTCGTTTATTTATTCAACTGTTATTTAACCAGATAAAATCCCATTGAGATCATGACCCCTTTCAAAAAGGTGACCTGGATAAGAAAGGCAGCAGTATGCATCATAATAGACAAGACAAGTAGATATTGAAACTATATTAAATGGACACAATAAAGTTTAATAGCTGTGATAATAACTTAACAGTGGAAATTTAAGATTTGAAACACGGGCACAGTTGACAGGATGCACGTCACCTTTTTTAAATTTAACGGAAAGCGTTCAGCGAAACAAGTTCAGTTTTAGTTAAGCTTGCAAGGCGTTCTGAGCAAGCTTAGAAAGCTTCCTTTCCCTTTTCTGTTTGCGCGTAAGAAACACAGAAATTCAAAGTTTCCTTAGAGCGAATCAAATGGAGAAATCAGCGAACAGAAGGAGAAGTTGTGAACGAAAGTTGCGACTCTCTGCGATGTTTTAGATGTGTAATCTGCCTGTAGTTTCAGCAATGGCAGCGGAGGAAGTGAACAATGCCGGTCAGTCCTTGACGCCCACACTTCCAAATATTTAATTGACATTAACAGAGTTAAGTTGTTCGGCTTCAACACAGTCCTCACCTCCAGCTAGCCAAAGCCCAGATCTTCTGAATGGAGCAAAACGTAGAACAATGGGCTGGTTTCTACCAGCCACAACTTCTGTTCCGTATAGAGGATACTTTTATCCTTTTACGCATATTAACCCGTCTTTTACATGTATTAGGACAGATACTATAGACAGCTATCAAGCGTACAACACAGGACTTCAGGCATAAATTGTCAGTAGCAACGTCACACTAGAAGACATCAGATGTTCTCACCATCCACGCAGGAGGGTTTGTTGCGTGTCGTCCCGGCCACTTTCCCGGGCAAACAGGAGCATTTGACCGTCTGCGAACGCTCCTCGATGCGGTTCTTGTTGCAGCACCTGTGAGCGGCGATCACTTCGCAAGTTCCTCCCTCTGCAGAGATAAGCAAGTAAATGTGAGAGGAAAAAAAGAGAGCGATTCTTATTTACAATTTACCAACGCATTTCAAAAGCAGCTCCCCTAGACAGCAGCCATAACAGGGACGAGAGAGGAGCTTCGTAAAACTCAGCTACTACTCATTATATTATGTCAGCTTAACAGCAGTACAATCATCAGGCACTTACACTGTAAGCATGTGTAACAAATTGGCCCTCAAGGAATCTCAATTATGTCATCAAATTGCCTCTCATTCAGGGCTGGCTGTCCTCACTTCATACCAATCAGCTCATGATGACTCTTCGTGAAGAACATTGCACATTTACTAACGTGTCCATTTCTCTATTTTTAATCTGTCATCGATACGATCAAACATTTGGAGTCTAACACAAAGTATTCGCACCCCAACAACTCTGACGTGTTGCTTCGGTGAAACCTCGGCAGCTTCGCAATTTGGACTTTTTTCCTCAGGATTTCGACTTTTTTTTTTTTTTCTTTAAGTGTCAGAGTTGTTTGCGTTGTTTATGCACCATCAGGAATATCTGGCTTTAAAACTCAACTCTACCAAATACATTTGGGACCGGTTTTCAGTGTGGACAACGTGCAGGTTTACAAATCCAATAAACACTAAATACAATACATGTGATTTATTTTTATATGCTAACAAACTTAGAATCCAGAGAAACTCATATTAGTTTATCCAGAGAAACTATTATATTACCTTAGATCAACATTTAGGACCATCTACTTTATAGAATCAAACATGGAGAACCAACATCTAGTTTTATCAGATCATGAATCCAGAGAAACCCATACCAGTTTATAAACACTTATTCTTACTAAACATGTGGAACTAATATGTAGTTCTATGTATTTTTTCTCTTGCTTTTCTTCAGTTACTTTGTTTGTATTTTCTCTAACTCATGAATGCTTTGAATTGCCTTGTTGCTGAAAATGCGCTATATAAATAAAATGACCTTACCTAACAAGATGGCTGACATAAACACCTGAGAATGTTTGATCATTTACTTAGATTTTGACAGAGATTGGCACAGAATTACCATTCAGACTTTAAATTCAGAATTATGAAAAGAAGTCAGAATTATCTTTCTTTCTTTTTTTTTTTTTTTTACTTCAGTGGCCCCAGTCCTCTTCCGCACTAAATTACATGCTTCTTTGTTCGGGTCCGCATTATAAAGTTGCCGTACAATTCTTTGAAATTTGTGATTACCACCTCCGGACACCGCAAGCCACCAATTTGTCTCCGCATTGAGCACCACTTAGTCATTAAAACTTCGAAAGCCGACCCGCGCCCAGGCAACCTCATGGCTGCGCCGCACTAAAGCATCAACTCCGAAGCACGGCTGACGGTGAGAGCAAATGTTGCACAATCTGCCCCAGTTTGACAAAGGAGGATGTCAAAAAAATTCAGCCAACGCAGAAGGTGATATGCGCCAGCGGCACTAGCGGGTCAAAATAACAATAGGGAAGATTACCCCAGGGAGGGCGCCTGGGTGATGGAGCTGAGGGACACCCTGAAATGAGTGAGACAGGCCGAGAGAAAGAGCTAAAGGACAAGGTGTGTCTTCCTGCCAGGGACTGGCCATGCCGGTGAGTAATGAGGTAGCCACTGGAAGTGCCCTCTTCACACAATTATAACACATGGGGCTAATGCAGCCAGCAGAGCTGCAGGAGAAAGGCCCTTCATCACTGCTCTCCCCTCTCCTACCGGCCGCAGGAAAAACTCTTTATCTTCCCGTGACAGCCACAGCAACAGACGGCAGCATCCAGCAATTAAAACTGGAGCTCATCCCAGGACGAGGCATCAGATAGGAAAAGGAGAGTCTAATATATTCCACTCAATACACAGAGTAGAAAACAGAGAGAAAATAATTTGTGTAGTGCAATATATCAGTTGGCAATGTAGCATTTTAAAGAGGGTTTTCTGCTGCAAAAAGGGAAGAGGCATTTACTTCTGCTAGCATAAAAAAGAAAAAGAAACAGTTTGTTTCTCTCTGCCCAGGCAAGTTGAGCAAATATTTAAAATGACTTGGGTCATGAATTACGGAACTGAGCACCAGGCAGTCTGGACGAGTTTGGCAACAGTTTTCTTCTTCCATTTTCATCAATGTCTGTCTTGGCAAGACCAAAGTCCAAGTAGTTCCGGATTACAAGACAAACATTTGCAGTCCTGCCGGACCCAGCTGCCGCTCCGTATTAGGATCACTCCCTCTGCCTTCTCGTTAGATGTTTCTGGGCAGGAAGAAGCAGAACATGGGAAACGCACACAGGAATGTGCTTTCTGGCCTGCAGAACCCACAGATTTCTCTTAGACTTTCAATTAAAACTAGAAGCAGATGCTCTGCGGCAAACCTCAAGCGACTGCTATAATCAAACACGGTGAGAGAGATGTGGCTCTGGTGTGAAATCTGGAGAATTTGTGCCGGGAGAACATCTCCCACTGAACAGGACATTGTATGTTGTATCTATGTTATGTATTAATCACACCACAACTTGCTTCCAAAAATAGGTCTCTGATTTCGCTAATATAGGGATTGATTACATGATCTCAGTATAAGCGTTTCAGTCGATATTGATTATTACTGATTAGTTTTTTGTGACTGTTGACATGAACATTCCTGTTTATCCACAGTTTTCACTCCATGCCATTAATCTTCTATATTTAAGCAGCTATGAGCAAAGGTGACAATATAGTACTGGTTGTTGCCAGGTAAAACTGGCGTAGATTTCTCAGTGGACCGTCCATTACGCCAATCTCTTGGTCCACCCCAAAACCCAAATGGTGTCCAGCGTCGCTTCTTCTTCTCCTCCAGATCTCCTCTGAACTAAAACACGGGTTTTAATTTTGATTCAATGAAAATCTGAAAATACAGGAATACATCCGCTCTGTCGGATGGAGATCTGGTGACGGGGCGTTTTATCACACAAACATTTCATCGCACTGAACAAACCAAGTTTGAGATGATCTGAGCTTTATGAAGTTTTGTATTTTTTCCTTTCGGAAGTAGCTGTAAGAAGATGGATATGCCGTGGCTATAAAGCGATGGAAATGGTCAGCAAAGGCAGCACTTATAGTATTTTGCTACTTCTTGAAGGAAGTTTTTAAGAATCTTTTTTTTAACTATACAGTCTAACAACTTCCAATGTACAGACTTGTTTAATAAATTATCTTACTAAAAAGTTCATTTATATGATTAACCGAATGGATAAGGAGAGATGCTTTAAAGCCTTTTAATTATGATGGTCTTCCACTTGAAGCAAATGAAAGCAACATTTAAGATAATATTGAAATAGAACAAGTCAAACATGAGGACTTAATGAAAAGTATGTTTTCTATCTTGAAGGTTATCTTCTAATCTGATAAACGAATCATCAGAATATTTGCTGTAACTTGTTGAACATGATTCCTGTGAGTAAAGTTGGCTTTTTCTTTTTTAAATCAGGTTTGCATCGTTTAAGAATATTGTATAATTGTAATGTCATTGGTAAATACCTGCCTGCCAGAATCAGCTGCAGTAAATCCACATTGTGCTAATTTCTCTCAGGCCCAGCTGTGCTTCCAACACCCTTAGCAACCTTTAGCATTTATAAACCCCGTCAGGTGTGGACATCTGCTGCAGCGTGACTCAGACCCGACAGCTCAATATTACAATGGCCATTCAGAAGGTGAACTCTTATGATGGCAGCAGCAATTTCCGCTTCTTATATATTGACTCTATTGCATGAACACAGTTTGTAGATTGCGACGTGCATATTGAGCTCCCGCGTTGTGGGTAATGTTCTGCCACGTTTTATTGAGGGAGGGGGAATCAATACCAAACCATATTAATAACCCACGTCATAAACATCTTTTGTCTGCCAGCTCCTTTTGCGCTGTAAAAACAGCCGACTGCTAAACACAACTTAACGTGACGGGAGTGGGTTTACAGCAAACTGATTTGATGTAGTTAACCAAATAAACACGGATTAGGTGTGTTCAAGACCTGAGAATGTGATTAATGTAGATGCAACAAACCACCTAAATTACAGACTTAATGAATAGTCCGAACACACAGAAACACACACATGCGCACGCACACTCACGCCAACAAGCCAACATGTCAGTGTGTGTATATATCAGCGGTGTAAGATCCAGCCAGGTGGACATTAGGTGTGAACCATCTGGTATGTGAAGCAGAGTGCAGTGTAAATTGTTCCATGATTACTTTAGTGGGTCTGTCACAAGAGGCACTTAAACAACAAATGGCCACTTGAACTACACTTAATCCCACTCAGGATCCTGGGAGCCCAGAGTGAGGTAAATTACCTTCTGATTTGTGCGTCTCAATGTGTATGTTACGTGTACTTAAGCGTGCGACGCCACGCGATACAGATGTGTTTGGTCTCCTCCCCCCAAAAAATGCATTAGCAATCGTGTGGTGCGTTCCAGTGCAGTACAAGAACAAGTGGAGATATGACCGCATTCCTAATGGATGTAGTGCCTGGAACTTGTCAGGCGGCTAAGGGGGTTAAACTAACTTGCTAAGATGGAGTGGGTGGCTGTGCACTCTAGCCTTTGGTGAGGGAAGGTGAAGGGCATCGATGGGACCATCGGCTGGTCATTTTTCTCCCCACGTCCTGCAGTGACAGCAGTCATTAAACGACTGGATGCGGTGATTACGTTTAAGGAAATCAATGCTTCATTGTTTTCAGCTTAGCCCAATGGCCAATTACGAGGCGGTAATGAGGAAGGTTGTAAAATGTGGAGATAAATATAGGAAGTAGGAGTGGGAGTTAGAAAAAAAAAAAAACAAGCTGCGCTTCATCATCAGATGATATTTGGAGACTGTGAGGATTTGGAATTGGGGGCATTTTAAAAATCCAAATTTGCATATACAATATATTCATTTTCCCTGAACTTTTTCCACATTATGACCACAGAGTTGAATGTGTTAGGATTAGGATTTTAGCACATAGATAGGAAAACAAAAGGACGAGTCTCTCTGGTTTTCACTTTTCTTTAAAACAAATGTAAATCTAAGTTGTGCAGCTCACTAGGGTTAATTTCCATTTCTTTTTCTCCATACAAAACGCCACATGCAGGATAAAATTAGCGTTAGATATTACAATGAGCACACCATCCTGATGGTGGAATATAGAGGTGGGAAATCCAGCTAATATTAGCTTTCAGAGTCACTGCATAGCAAGCAGAACGACAAAAAACACTACTACTAATTTTTGTGTTCATTTGATGGGAAACTTTTAAAATGACTTTTTTTTTTTTTTTTGCAGACTGATGAATTGAAATTATTTGTGAGACTGAAGTAAGCATAACATTGTGGATATTCTCAAAAATATTTTCCTGGAAAGACAAACACTTTTTTAAAATTAATTCTCAGTAGTATATGAACGACCGACTGTCAACACTCAAGTCTCAACAACAAAATCCATGACACAAGATACAGTAATATACCTGGAATGAGCTGCGCTGTCTTAGCAGCAGTAAAGTAATATAATTGTTTCTTTTAAATTCTCTTTTTGTTTTAAATCAGAGATTTAAAGTTAAAATCATGTTATTTGTTTTTACAGGGGGACTGCATAAAAATCCTATTCTGGCCAATTCCTACTAAAGGAATATGAACACTTTTGATAGTCACTATATCCCTCAAATCTAACATAGTATAAAATGATCCATCTCTGAATGACAGAACGCGGCACAGTGATTAATGTTTAGTGGGACGACTGATGAAGCCACCGATGATGTATATCTATTGTCATGTGAGGTGTTTATGCAGGAGGATTCTGTCAGTAATAACATTTTCTGTGGGCTTTTTACTGCTGGTTTTCAATTACCACATTTTGACCTGCAGGGGATTCAAAAGTTAAACGCACCGTGTTTTTTTCCCCCCCACTTCCGAGAAGAATAAATCCATTTCGCAGAAGAAGAAGTAAAAAACGAAGCGTAAACAGTCTCCCAGCACACTTTCTGCACAACCAGGCTCCAACATCTGTCACGCAGCCTGGAATTACCGCTGTCCTTGATGATGAGGCTCTCAAAGTGATAGAGAAATGCTAACTGCCGGAGAACATCTTTTTTTTTTTGTTTTTTTATTTATTTATTTTTTTTATTTCTTCTGAGAATTTGACATGAGTGCTGGTGATTTTGTGACTGATGGACAAATTACACACCTGAGAGGTTTTAGGAAAGTGAGAAGTAGGCTGTATGCACCAAAAGTGTTTCTACAAACCATAAAACCCGACATCTGAAACGCCTGGGCGGGATGCGAAGCGTCGTCGCTGTCATAATCAGTCAGAGGAGGCCGGTGTGCTTGTTTTAAAACGGCAGATAATGTAAGTCAGGGATGTCGAACTCATTTTCCGTTTGAGCCAAATCAAGATCATGAATGTTCTCAAAGGGCCGGTTGTCAATACATTTATCGATGCATTGATAAAAAAAACGTTAAACTGTTAAAATATAAATAAATTCTTAAAATTAAATCACACTGGACATAACTTGAGTCACTCCCAGATTTCACATTTGATTTTTTTTCACAGTAAACAAGTGTCTGTGGTAGTAATTTATTAATATTTGCACTTATGTATGATGGTAAATGTAACTTTTTATCACTCGCCACATCGACATAAAGCTGAGGCAGCTGTTTAGTAGAAGTAAGAAATGCTGCCACCTGCAGGTGGGAACAAATCGTCACTTAGACCCAACGTTTGGCAGATTTTTGCGAAAAATCTGCAATAAACTCACAATTATGCTTTAGCGTGAAAAAATGTTGGGATTTGTTGATTTTGTGTGAATTTCCACAATAACTCACATAAAACTGGGGCGACAAATTGGTGCAATTTGGTAGTAAACAGATACAAACTGCTTCAAATGGATTGACAAAATAATATTTAAGCACACCGTTATTGTGATGGTTCTATTTCTGTGTCCCTCTAGAGTCCAGAGGGCCACATAAAAAGCTGTGGCGGGCCGGATTTGGCCCCCGGCCCTCGAGTTTGACACATGATGTAAGCCTAACACCCAGCTGCTGACTGTGCTATTTCTGCACCTGTTCTCAAGGTCACAGCAGCATAACAAATTACTCTGTGGTGGCTAAAGACTTCACCATCACAGAAATGAAACTGACAATTTTATATTAGACAAAACAAAATAAAAAATTAAAACAAAAGCCTGGATACTGGTAACAACATCCCCACAAATAATTTAAAAACTTTATATCTTGGTTTAACTTGAGAAACAAGCACCATAACATGTGCAGAGTGGCAAAGAGCAGCAATCACAGGCTCACCATCTGCAATCAATTCTACCAGAGTGGCTAAGAAGAAAGCAGCTGGTGACTGGAGTCAAATGAATCTGAGTTTTATACAGAAAGTTCACCGACACGCCTCATCCAAGCACTTTAAGGTTTTGCAGACAGCAACACTGTTTGGTGTGAATATTGTTGTTAAGGAAACAGCACGCAGAGTAAGACGGTTTTTCTTGCAGAAAAGAAGTCGGAGGAAGAACCGAAGGTCAATATTCACTCAGTGGCCATTTTTTAAGAGACACGGTTTTAATTGCTTGTCAGCACCTCAATGCGTTTGGGGGTCTAGATTTGGCAAAGATGACACTCTGAGCTTGTAAATTTCCTTTGCTAAAGGCAAAACGTGTCAAACCTTGATGCAGCTGGGCTACAGCAGCAGAAGACCGTTTTCCTGTTGGCTGAGAACAGAAAACAGAGGATGCAACTTCCACAGGATAAGCAAAACTGGTCAACAGCAGATTGGAGAAACGCAGGTGAGACTTGATTCCTGCTGCAGTGATCAGACGGCACCTCTGGTCGAGTGTAAAAGTACCAACAGCGCTTAACATACTGCACTGAAATTGTTTTTCTTCTACTTTAAATTTAAACTACGAATGAACCACTTTTTTCACTTCCGATAGAGACATGAGTCGATATCGATCCGGTACAGAGAAAAGGAGCTGAGTCGACTTAAAATGTTTTTTTTAAAAACACAGACATAAATGTACCGAATTACAGTTTTATTTGATAATGCTGCATCAGTACGACACGATTAAATACACCGATAGCTTCACAAACTTGGTCCAACATGTAAAAACAACGCAGCTTCAATCTGTTCGTACTCCAGTGCACTTAGGAATGTAACAGCCGATGTAAAATGAATAATAAAGAAGGAAATTCACAGAAAACAATATGTTGACTACTTTGGTCAAACATGTAAAAATATTAACTGCAACAAAACCTCTTGCAGAAATTACAATTAGGAATAACACAAAACATAGAGTTAGAAAATATTTGCCCTTATGGACCGGGCATCTGAGCCAGGATTATCTTTCAATATCGGGACAAACAGAGATATTAATATCATGCTGACTGATCTCTAGTTTAAATCTATATTTATTATGCAACATAATATTTAAAAGTGTTTGGCGGCAACATTTAGGAAATCTTAGAGTTGTGGTGAAGGTCTGCATTTTCCAGGGAAGACAGACAAAGACTGATACAGTTAATAGTAATAATAATAATAATAATAATAATAATAATAATAACCTTGTCAATCAGGCAAATTAGTAAAATAGGGTGATAGGGACAAGGTTAAAACGTTAATTTTGCAAACAAACTTATTTATAGCAACTGCTCTCGCACACAGTGGAACGTCACCTCTCTCTGTAAGATAAAAAAATGACCACTGACAACAGGAAGTCGAGAAAGAACTATTCCTTTTTAAAATCGTTTATTGGAAATCAACCCCAAATCTCTAACACTCGCTCACTTTATCTCTCCGCCGCAACAGTTAACTAATGACTCATTGGTGAGGAAATGGACGCAGCAGTCAGGAGAATGTAAAGCTGCTCAAGGACTCACCACAACAACTTAATCAGCGAACACTCGCTGTTCTCGTCTGCCTGCTGCTGTGCCTGTTTTCCTTCACCAAGCCGCCAGGTACCACATCTCCATCTCCTCCAGCCTGGCTCACAGTTTCTCCCTGTCCGTGGGCTTGCTGTCGTTACCCAGTCCCTCTGCGTGACCGACTGCTGTCTACCGTCTCAGAACGCCTCATTTCCGATGTTCATCTCAGGCAGCAGCAGGAGCTGCGGTTCCCGTCGTCAGGCAAATAAGCGCAGACATATGTAGAGTTACGGAAACGTAAAATTTGACACGGAGTTCTTTCTTTCCCACGAAGCGGAGCAACGGCTGAAGTTCGAAATTAATGCTGAAATTATACCGATTTTGAAGACAAACAGACTCTCACAGGCATCAAAGTCTCTTTGAAGCAGCACAATATTTTTATGAAAAGCTTTTGCATTTTTTCGGTCAACTTTTCTTGCTGTGAAATCATGCATAGTGAACAAAAAAAAATAAAAAATAAAAAATCACCCTTTTTTCGTCTAAAGCTTCAGTCCATAGTTGAAAATTTAAAGAAAGAAAAAAAAAAGTCGTGTCTGTCTTGATTAGTTTCCCGTTTTTAACATTTAAAGAAACAGAAAAGGGAGGAAATTAATGATCCGCTTCAAGAGGCTTCAAAGTGGCTGCGAGCCAGCCTTCCCTATGCATATAAGTTTAATGACGTTCGTCGGGATTTAGCTTTTCATTATTTAAACATCAAGTCTGAACTTCGCGAACACTCCCTCGATTACTTAAGATAATGTTTAAACAGCCTTCAAAGCTCTGTCAAGTGGATTCCAAACGAGAGCCTCGCCGCCTGTGCCAGGGAACAACTTTTCAAGTCTTTTGGCAGCAGATGAGGTGTACATATTTCATCAGGAACTACACAACCCACATTTACTGTACACCTCAAATTCCCCCTCCTTCCCGGCAGTACCAGATTAAAAAAAGAAAAGCATAAAAATTGCAGCTTTTTTTTAATGTATTCATAATAAAATGTCACTTCCATGATGATAATAGTGTCTGAATTACAACCCAGAGAGAACATAAAAGACATTTATGTAGATGAGAAAGAATAAAACAAAATAATAGTCTGCATACTTTGTTTTTGTGCATGATCCAGATTTTTACTATGCTACATTAAGCAGTCAGCCTTGGGACTCAGAAATGAAGTTGAAGTGGAATTCTCAAGAGCTGCTTCTCAAATGCCCTCCTAAAGATGGCTCCAAAGGATCCGTCAAACTGCATAAAACTCCATGCAAGGCTGGGAAAACTTTTCTCTTTTTACGAGTCGCTGACCAACTTCCAGTCGTCTGAACACGTCAGTCAGAATCTGGAAAACCAGATTTTGCTCACGCCGGTGATTTCTACGTTTAGCATTTTACAGCAGCAGTCAAATCTCACTCTGAAACAATTTTTTTGAGAGAGAGAAAAAAAAAAACAACATTTTATTTGAATGCAACAGAACAAAACTTAGTCACCTACCATAAGCTTGTTGGAGCAAGTCTGACTGAGCAGCACTGCAAATGACACGCACTTACAAAAGATGATCATTTGCAGCAACATCATGACAAGATGCCCAGTGAGAGCAGCANGAAAAGAAGTCAGAATTATCTTTCTTTCTTTTTTTTTTTTTTTTACTTCAGTGGCCCCAGTCCTCTTCCGCACTAAATTACATGCTTCTTTGTTCGGGTCCGCATTATAAAGTTGCCGTACAATTCTTTGAAATTTGTGATTACCACCTCCGGACACCGCAAGCCACCAATTTGTCTCCGCATTGAGCACCACTTAGTCATTAAAACTTCGAAAGCCGACCCGCGCCCAGGCAACCTCATGGCTGCGCCGCACTAAAGCATCAACTCCGAAGCACGG
This sequence comes from Poecilia formosa, assembly GCF_000485575.1. NCBI lineage: Eukaryota > Metazoa > Chordata > Actinopteri > Cyprinodontiformes > Poeciliidae > Poecilia > Poecilia formosa. The sequence continues at coordinate 611,989 of NW_006800273.1, forward strand.
CTGACGGTGAGAGCAAATGTTGCACAATCTGCCCCAGTTTGACAAAGGAGGATGTCAAAAAAATTCAGCCAACGCAGAAGGTGATATGCGCCAGCGGCACTAGCGGGTCAAAATAACAATAGGGAGGATTACCCCAGGGAGGGCGCCTGGGTGATGGAGCTGAGGGACACCCTGAAATGAGTGAGACAGGCCGAGAGAAAGAGCTAAAGGACAAGGTGTGTCTTCCTGCCAGGGACTGGCCATGCCGGTGAGTAATGAGGTAGCCACTGGAAGTGCCCTCTTCACACAATTATAACACATGGGGCTAATGCAGCCAGCAGAGCTGCAGGAGAAAGGCCCTTCATCACTGCTCTCCCCTCTCCTACCGGCCGCAGGAAAAACTCTTTATCTTCCCGTGACAGCCACAGCAACAGACGGCAGCATCCAGCAATTAAAACTGGAGCTCATCCCAGGACGAGGCATCAGATAGGAAAAGGAGAGTCTAATATATTCCACTCAATACACAGAGTAGAAAACAGAGAGAAAATAATTTGTGTAGTGCAATATATCAGTTGGCAATGTAGCATTTTAAAGAGGGTTTTCTGCTGCAAAAAGGGAAGAGGCATTTACTTCTACTAGCATAAAAAAGAAAAAGAAACAGTTTGTTTCTCTCTGCCCAGGCAAGTTGAGCAAATATTTAAAATGACTTGGGTCATGAATTACGGAACTGAGCACCAGGCAGTCTGGACGAGTTTGGCAACAGTTTTCTTCTTCCATTTTCATCAATGTCTGTCTTGGCAAGACCAAAGTCCAAGTAGTTCCGGATTACAAGACAAACATTTGCAGTCCTGCCGGACCCAGCTGCCGCTCCGTATTAGGATCACTCCCTCTGCCTTCTCGTTAGATGTTTCTGGGCAGGAAGAAGCAGAACATGGGAAACGCACACAGGAATGTGCTTTCTGGCCTGCAGAACCCACAGATTTCTCTTAGACTTTCAATTAAAACTAGAAGCAGATGCTCTGCGGCAAACCTCAAGCGACTGCTATAATCAAACACGGTGAGAGAGATGTGGCTCTGGTGTGAAATCTGGAGAATTTGTGCCGGGAGAACATCTCCCACTGAACAGGACATTGTATGTTGTATCTATGTTATGTATTAATCACACCACAACTTGCTTCCAAAAATAGGTCTCTGATTTCGCTAATATAGGGATTGATTACATGATCTCAGTATAAGCGTTTCAGTCGATATTGATTATTACTGATTAGTTTTTTGTGACTGTTGACATGAACATTCCTGTTTATCCACAGTTTTCACTCCATGCCATTAATCTTCTATATTTAAGCAGCTATGAGCAAAGGTGACAATATAGTACTGGTTGTTGCCAGGTAAAACTGGCGTAGATTTCTCAGTGGACCGTCCATTACGCCAATCTCTTGGTCCACCCCAAAACCCAAATGGTGTCCAGCGTCGCTTCTTGTTCTCCTCCAGATCTCCTCTGAACTAAAACACGGGTTTTAATTTTGATTCAATGAAAATCTGAAAATACAGGAATACATCCGCTCTGTCGGATGGAGATCTGGTGACGGGGCATTTTATCACACAAACATTTCATCGCACTGAAGAAACCAAGTTTGAGATGATCTGAGCTTTATGAAGTTTTGTATTTTTTCCTTTCGGAAGTAGCTGTAAGAAGATGGATATGCCGTGGCTATAAAGCGATGGAAAGGGTCAGCAAAGGCAGCACTTATAGTATTTTGCTACTTCTTGAAGGAAGTTTTTAAGAATCTTTTTTTTTAACTATACAGTCTAACAACTTCCAATGTACAGACTTGTTTAATAAATTATCTTACTAAAAAGTTCATTTATATGATTAACCGAATGGATAAGGAGAGATGCTTTAAAGCCTTTTAATTATGATGGTTTTCCACTTGAAGCAAATGAAAGCAACATTTAAGATAATATTGAAATAGAACAAGTCAAACATGAGGACTTAATGAAAAGTATGTTTTCTATCTTGAAGGTTATCTTCTAATCTGATAAACGAATCATCAGAATATTTGCTGTAACTTGTTGAACATGATTCCTGTGAGTAAAGTTGGCTTTTTCTTTTTTAAATCAGGTTTGCATCGTTTAAGAATATTGTATAATTGTAATGTCATTGGTAAATACCTGCCTGCCAGAATCAGCTGCAGTAAATCCACATTGTGCTAATTTCTCTCAGGCCCAGCTGTGCTTCCAACACCCTTAGCAACCTTTAGCATTTATAAACCCCGTCAGGTGTGGACATCTGCTGCAGCGTGACTCAGACCCGACAGCTCAATATTACAATGGCCATTCAGAAGGTGAACTCTTATGATGGCAGCAGCAATTTCCGCTTCTTATATATTGACTCTATTGCATGAACACAGTTTGTAGATTGCGACGTGCATATTGAGCTCCCGCGTTGTGGGTAATGTTCTGCCACGTTTTATTGAGGGAGGGGGAATCAATACCAAACCATATTAATAACCCACGTCATAAACATCTTTTGTCTGCCAGCTCCTTTTGCGCTGTAAAAACAGCCGACTGCTAAACACAACTTAACGTGACGGGAGTGGGTTTACAGCAAACTGATTTGATGTAGTTAACCAAATAAACACGGATTAGGTGTGTTCAAGACCTGAGAATGTGATTAATGTAGATGCAACAAACCACCTAAATTACAGACTTAATGAATAGTCCGAACACACAGAAACACACACATGCGCACGCACACTCACGCCAACAAGCCAACATGTCAGTGTGTGTATATATCAGCGGTGTAAGATCCAGCCAGGTGGACATTAGGTGTGAACCATCTGGTATGTGAAGCAGAGTGCAGTGTAAATTGTTCCATGATTACTTTAGTGGGTCTGTCACAAGAGGCACTTAAACAACAAATGGCCACTTGAACTACACTTAATCCCACTCAGGATCCTGGGAGCCCAGAGTGAGGTAAATTACCTTCTGATTTGTGCGTCTCAATGTGTATGTTACGTGTACTTAAGCGTGCGACGCCACGCGATACAGATGTGTTTGGTCTCCTCCCCCCAAAAAATGCATTAGCAATCGTGTGGTGCGTTCCAGTGCAGTACAAGAACAAGTGGAGATATGACCGCATTCCTAATGGATGTAGTGCCTGGAACTTGTCAGGCGGCTAAGGGGGTTAAACTAACTTGCTAAGATGGAGTGGGTGGCTGTGCACTCTAGCCTTTGGTGAGGGAAGGTGAAGGGCATCGATGGGACCATCGGCTGGTCATTTTTCTCCCCACGTCCTGCAGTGACAGCAGTCATTAAACGACTGGATGCGGTGATTACGTTTAAGGAAATCAATGCTTCATTGTTTTCAGCTTAGCCCAATGGCCAATTACGAGGCGGTAATGAGGAAGGTTGTAAAATGTGGAGATAAATATAGGAAGTAGGAGTGGGAGTTAGAAAAAAAAAAAAACAAGCTGTGCTTCATCATTAGATGATATTTGGAGACTGTGAGGATTTGGAATTGGGGGCATTTTAAAAATCCCAATTTGCATATACAATATATTCATTTTCCCTGAACTTTTTCCACATTATGACCACAGAGTTGAATGTGTTTGATTAGGATTTTAGCACATAGATAGGAAAACAGAAGGACGAGTCTCTCTGGTTTTCACTTTTCTTTAAAACAAATGTAAATCTAAGTTGTGCAGCTCACTAGGGTTAATTTCCATTTCTTTTTCTCCATACAAAACGCCACATGCAGGATAAAATTAGCGTTAGATATTACAATGAGCACACCATCCTGATGGTGGAATATAGAGGTGGGAAATCCAGCTAATATTAGCTTTCAGAGTCACTGCATAGCAAGCAGAACGACAAAAAACACTACTACTAATTTTTGTGTTCATTTGATGGGAAACTTTTAAAATGACTTTTTTTTTTTTTTTTGCAGACTGATGAATTGAAATTATTTGTGAGACTGAAGTAAGCATAACATTGTGGATATTCTCAAAAATATTTTCCTGGAAAGACAAACACTTTTTTAAAATTAATTCTCAGTAGTATATGAACGACCGACTGTCAACACTCAAGTCTCAACAACAAAATCCATGACACAAGATACAGTAATATACCTGGAATGAGCTGCGCTGTCTTAGCAGCAGTAAAGTAATATAATTGTTTCTTTTAAATTCTCTTTTTGTTTTAAATCAGAGATTTAAAGTTAAAATCATGTTATTTGTTTTTACAGGGGGACTGCATAAAAATCCTATTCTGGCCAATTCCTACTAAAGGAATATGAACACTTTTGATAGTCACTATATCCCTCAAATCTAACATAGTATAAAATGATCCATCTCTGAATGACAGAACGCGGCACAGTGATTAATGTTTAGTGGGACGACTGATGAAGCCACCGATGATGTATATCTATTGTCATGTGAGGTGTTTATGCAGGAGGATTCTGTCAGTAATAACATTTTCTGTGGGCTTTTTACTGCTGGTTTTCAATTACCACATTTTGACCTGCAGGGGATTCAAAAGTTAAACGCACCGTGTTTTTTTCCCCCCCACTTCCGAGAAGAATAAATCCATTTCGCAGAAGAAGAAGTAAAAAACGAAGCGTAAACAGTCTCCCAGCACACTTTCTGCACAACCAGGCTCCAACATCTGTCACGCAGCCTGGAATTACCGCTGTCCTTGATGATGAGGCTCTCAAAGTGATAGAGAAATGCTAACTGCCGGAGAACATCTTTTTTTTTTTGTTTTTTTATTTATTTATTTTTTTTATTTCTTCTGAGAATTTGACATGAGTGCTGGTGATTTTGTGACTGATGGACAAATTACACACCTGAGAGGTTTTAGGAAAGTGAGAAGTAGGCTGTATGCACCAAAAGTGTTTCTACAAACCATAAAACCCGACATCTGAAACGCCTGGGCGGGATGCGAAGCGTCGTCGCTGTCATAATCAGTCAGAGGAGGCCGGTGTGCTTGTTTTAAAACGGCAGATAATGTAAGTCAGGGATGTCGAACTCATTTTCCGTTTGAGCCAAATCAAGATCATGAATGTTCTCAAAGGGCCGGTTGTCAATACATTTATCGATGCATTGATAAAAAAAACGTTAAACTGTTAAAATATAAATAAATTCTTAAAATTAAATCACACTGGACATAACTTGAGTCACTCCCAGATTTCACATTTGATTTTTTTTCACAGTAAACAAGTGTCTGTGGTAGTAATTTATTAATATTTGCACTTATGTATGATGGTAAATGTAACTTTTTATCACTCGCCACATCGACATAAAGCTGAGGCAGCTGTTTAGTAGAAGTAAGAAATGCTGCCACCTGCAGGTGGGAACAAATCGTCACTTAGACCCAACGTTTGGCAGATTTTTGCGAAAAATCTGCAATAAACTCACAATTATGCTTTAGCGTGAAAAAATGTTGGGATTTGTTGATTTTGTGTGAATTTCCACAATAACTCACATAAAACTGGGGCGACAAATTGGTGCAATTTGGTAGTAAACAGATACAAACTGCTTCAAATGGATTGACAAAATAATATTTAAGCACACCGTTATTGTGATGGTTCTATTTCTGTGTCCCTCTAGAGTCCAGAGGGCCACATAAAAAGCTGTGGCGGGCCGGATTTGGCCCCCGGCCCTCGAGTTTGACACATGATGTAAGCCTAACACCCAGCTGCTGACTGTGCTATTTCTGCACCTGTTCTCAAGGTCACAGCAGCATAACAAATTACTCTGTGGTGGCTAAAGACTTCACCATCACAGAAATGAAACTGACAATTTTATATTAGACAAAACAAAATAAAAAATTAAAACAAAAGCCTGGATACTGGTAACAACATCCCCACAAATAATTTAAAAACTTTATATCTTGGTTTAACTTGAGAAACAAGCACCATAACATGTGCAGAGTGGCAAAGAGCAGCAATCACAGGCTCACCATCTGCAATCAATTCTACCAGAGTGGCTAAGAAGAAAGCAGCTGGTGACTGGAGTCAAATGAATCTGAGTTTTATACAGAAAGTTCACCGACACGCCTCATCCAAGCACTTTAAGGTTTTGCAGACAGCAACACTGTTTGGTGTGAATATTGTTGTTAAGGAAACAGCACGCAGAGTAAGACGGTTTTTCTTGCAGAAAAGAAGTCGGAGGAAGAACCGAAGGTCAATATTCACTCAGTGGCCATTTTTTAAGAGACACGGTTTTAATTGCTTGTCAGCACCTCAATGCGTTTGGGGGTCTAGATTTGGCAAAGATGACACTCTGAGCTTGTAAATTTCCTTTGCTAAAGGCAAAACGTGTCAAACCTTGATGCAGCTGGGCTACAGCAGCAGAAGACCGTTTTCCTGTTGGCTGAGAACAGAAAACAGAGGATGCAACTTCCACAGGATAAGCAAAACTGGTCAACAGCAGATTGGAGAAACGCAGGTGAGACTTGATTCCTGCTGCAGTGATCAGACGGCACCTCTGGTCGAGTGTAAAAGTACCAACAGCGCTTAACATACTGCACTGAAATTGTTTTTCTTCTACTTTAAATTTAAACTACGAATGAACCACTTTTTTCACTTCCGATAGAGACATGAGTCGATATCGATCCGGTACAGAGAAAAGGAGCTGAGTCGACTTAAAATGTTTTTTTTAAAAACACAGACATAAATGTACCGAATTACAGTTTTATTTGATAATGCTGCATCAGTACGACACGATTAAATACACCGATAGCTTCACAAACTTGGTCCAACATGTAAAAACAACGCAGCTTCAATCTGTTCGTACTCCAGTGCACTTAGGAATGTAACAGCCGATGTAAAATGAATAATAAAGAAGGAAATTCACAGAAAACAATATGTTGACTACTTTGGTCAAACATGTAAAAATATTAACTGCAACAAAACCTCTTGCAGAAATTACAATTAGGAATAACACAAAACATAGAGTTAGAAAATATTTGCCCTTATGGACCGGGCATCTGAGCCAGGATTATCTTTCAATATCGGGACAAACAGAGATATTAATATCATGCTGACTGATCTCTAGTTTAAATCTATATTTATTATGCAACATAATATTTAAAAGTGTTTGGCGGCAACATTTAGGAAATCTTAGAGTTGTGGTGAAGGTCTGCATTTTCCAGGGAAGACAGACAAAGACTGATACAGTTAATAGTAATAATAATAATAATAATAATAATAATAATAATAACCTTGTCAATCAGGCAAATTAGTAAAATAGGGTGATAGGGACAAGGTTAAAACGTTAATTTTGCAAACAAACTTATTTATAGCAACTGCTCTCGCACACAGTGGAACGTCACCTCTCTCTGTAAGATAAAAAAATGACCACTGACAACAGGAAGTCGAGAAAGAACTATTCCTTTTTAAAATCGTTTATTGGAAATCAACCCCAAATCTCTAACACTCGCTCACTTTATCTCTCCGCCGCAACAGTTAACTAATGACTCATTGGTGAGGAAATGGACGCAGCAGTCAGGAGAATGTAAAGCTGCTCAAGGACTCACCACAACAACTTAATCAGCGAACACTCGCTGTTCTCGTCTGCCTGCTGCTGTGCCTGTTTTCCTTCACCAAGCCGCCAGGTACCACATCTCCATCTCCTCCAGCCTGGCTCACAGTTTCTCCCTGTCCGTGGGCTTGCTGTCGTTACCCAGTCCCTCTGCGTGACCGACTGCTGTCTACCGTCTCAGAACGCCTCATTTCCGATGTTCATCTCAGGCAGCAGCAGGAGCTGCGGTTCCCGTCGTCAGGCAAATAAGCGCAGACATATGTAGAGTTACGGAAACGTAAAATTTGACACGGAGTTCTTTCTTTCCCACGAAGCGGAGCAACGGCTGAAGTTCGAAATTAATGCTGAAATTATACCGATTTTGAAGACAAACAGACTCTCACAGGCATCAAAGTCTCTTTGAAGCAGCACAATATTTTTATGAAAAGCTTTTGCATTTTTTCGGTCAACTTTTCTTGCTGTGAAATCATGCATAGTGAACAAAAAAAAATAAAAAATAAAAAATCACCCTTTTTTCGTCTAAAGCTTCAGTCCATAGTTGAAAATTTAAAGAAAGAAAAAAAAAAGTCGTGTCTGTCTTGATTAGTTTCCCGTTTTTAACATTTAAAGAAACAGAAAAGGGAGGAAATTAATGATCCGCTTCAAGAGGCTTCAAAGTGGCTGCGAGCCAGCCTTCCCTATGCATATAAGTTTAATGACGTTCATCGGGATTTAGCTTTTCATTATTTAAACATCAAGTCTGAACTTCGCGAACACTCCCTCGATTACTTAAGATAATGTTTAAACAGCCTTCAAAGCTCTGTCAAGTGGATTCCAAACGAGAGCCTCGCCGCCTGTGCCAGGGAACAACTTTTCAAGTCTTTTGGCAGCAGATGAGGTGTACATATTTCATCAGGAACTACACAACCCACATTTACTGTACACCTCAAATTCCCCCTCCTTCCCGGCAGTACCAGATTAAAAAAAGAAAAGCATAAAAATTGCAGCTTTTTTTTAATGTATTCATAATAAAATGTCACTTCCATGATGATAATAGTGTCTGAATTACAACCCAGAGAGAACATAAAAGACATTTATGTAGATGAGAAAGAATAAAACAAAATAATAGTCTGCATACTTTGTTTTTGTGCATGATCCAGATTTTTACTATGCTACATTAAGCAGTCAGCCTTGGGACTCAGAAATGAAGTTGAAGTGGAATTCTCAAGAGCTGCTTCTCAAATGCCCTCCTAAAGATGGCTCCAAAGGATCCGTCAAACTGCATAAAACTCCATGCAAGGCTGGGAAAACTTTTCTCTTTTTACGAGTCGCTGACCAACTTCCAGTCGTCTGAACACGTCAGTCAGAATCTGGAAAACCAGATTTTGCTCACGCCGGTGATTTCTACGTTTAGCATTTTACAGCAGCAGTCAAATCTCACTCTGAAACAATTTTTTTGAGAGAGAGAAAAAAAAAAACAACATTTTATTTGAATGCAACAGAACAAAACTTAGTCACCTACCATAAGCTTGTTGGAGCAAGTCTGACTGAGCAGCACTGCAAATGACACGCACTTACAAAAGATGATCATTTGCAGCAACATCATGACAAGATGCCCAGTGAGAGCAGCAGGTATCTGTCTGTCTATCTATCTATGATACTGTCGGATGTTACTGCTGGCGAAAACGTCGAGGAAGACAACAGGAAGTGGTAGGAGGATGATGACGCGACATGGTTTTTAATAACTTATTGCGTGAACAAGTTTATTCACGTTAATTTATATTCTTATTTAACGGAAACTGCTCAATTTTGCAATTGTGTCTTTTAGACATTAATGAAAAACTGACGTTTTGCACACATTTGTAACGGAGATGCAAGTGGATGACTTCTTAGGCAACTCAGATCGATGTTTGTCTTACACTTTAGTTCTCTTTAATATATGATGATGTGATAAAAAGCGGGTGCTATTTGACAAAAAGTGCTCTAAGGTGGATTTATAAGAGGACCTTCTGCAGTGTGAGACTCTGGCCAATGAATAATGAAACATGCCCTCAAGAAAGAAGTCCAATAGATCTCACCTCAAAACACGTTTAATCAAATAAACACTGTATTGCATTTAGTACATTTATCACCTTGTTTATGTCATAAAATTGAACAAATTGTTATTTTTGGCATCTGGAACTTTTATCATGCCGTTTTTTTTTCTTCCTTTTGATAGAAAACTGGATTTTACCTGTCAAAAATATCACATAAATTGATCTCTGACATTGTTAACCATTTTATCCAGTCTGAAACACTTTGACCCGTCGCGGATGCACTTTGAGCGCGAGTGGATTCACCATTTACCAAGTGCCCATCAGCACACTGCTGCAGTGTGTGTGTGTGCGTGTGTGTGTGTGTGTGTGTGTGTGTGTGTGTTTTCTGACCTCAGCCAGAGTGTGGGCTTCAGGCTGGTTTCTCACTTACGCGTCTCCAGCCTGGATTTCACTTTTCCTCCTGAGGCAACATCACCCGCAGTAATGGGAGCAGACAAACAAGTAGACATAGCAGCTACAGTAGCGCCCGGAGCTAACGCAAACTCATGGACGGGAGGGTTCGAGCTGGAAAAGCAGAAAAACACAACAACAAAAACAAAAAAAAACGCCACTCCAGAGCTCAAGTTGATTGACAGAAACCACTGACCCAGCTAGACTTGAGTCACGCAAATAAATGTTTGTTTTTTTTTCCCTCCTCTGGTTCTTCAGAATCCGGCTGCACTCTCGCAGAATGCTGAACGCTATACTCCATAACGGATTTAGAGAAACCCAGCATGGGCGGCAAATCAAAAACTCAGGAGATATTTAAAAACAAAAACAACAAAAAAGGAAAATTCTTATGCTTTATCTTTTTAATGGCCATTTTCTATGTGTGGAGCCGTAGAAAAGAAGCTCCAATTTAAAGATCTAGAGCAGCAATTGCGCTGTTGGTGGTAATAGTTCTGACATCTTTAACAGGTAATTCCATTAGTGTGAATAAGAGATGCCGGGTGCATGTTGGCCGAGGCCCTGGTCGATTCTTAATCACCTGTGTGGGTTTCCTCTCCCCGGCTCTACGCGACTCCAATGCTCACATCTTTATGGTTATTAAAGTTAACGATTGCCGCGTGCCTCATTTGCTGAGGCTCTATCAATACCAGTTCAGCACCATGAAATTACCCCACTCCAGAGGGAGCAGTGTGACAAACCGGATTAAGAAGGGCCCCATAATACCCTGGCATATATAACTCTCTGTGTCATGGTCCGAGGCGACGAGGCCCGCTGCCGAGCTCCGGCCCGAAGACGGGAAGAGGAGGAGGAGGAAGAGGAGGACTAAAGGGACAGCTGACAACCATTAGAGTTTAAATGTCAAATCAAGTTTTTATTATCCTCACGGTTGTTAGGGGGGGGGAGAAAAAAGAGGTGACCGGCGAGGAGTGAAGAAAGTCAAAGCGAAACATCTCTGGAGGAAACGTCTTAAAAGTTACCTTACACACAGATGGGAGAAGTTTGAATGATTATTATGGTAAATATATGCAATGTCTAACCTACTTTTGTAGTTTTCGAGTATATAAGCAAAGCTTTGCAGGAGACAATGCAATATTATATGAGTGTGTGTGTGTGTGTGTGTGTGTGTGTGTGTGTGCTGCACTATTTTTTTATATAGCATAAAAAGGCTACAGTAAAGGCAGAGATGGATTGTGCCTCCTCTCTCACATCCTGCTTATCTCATTTTTATGGCAGGTAGGTTAAGCCAGAAATAGGGGGACTGCGAGTGAATTTACTGTCAGCCATCAAACTATATAAAGAGACACATTACACTGAATCACAAGACCTTCTATTTAACTAACTAATAAACACATCTCCAATGAGTCTACTGACATAAAATTCACTCCTTGCCTTACAACCCAGTAACCCGCTGATATGAACAGAAATGACTCTATGGGTAAACTCGTGTGATGGAGTGCAGCAGGTACGGAGGACAAGAACAAAAAGGTGAAAAAGACAAACGCTGAAATGTGCCAGGATTAGGGCAAGTTGTTCTCATCTACTTTAGTCCTAAATGATACAGAGAAAAGCTTCGTAACCGACGTGTAGCACAACACAATGATGGCTAAAGGCAACAAACTCTCTCAAAAAGTTCACAACCTCATTGTTGCAAAACAAACTGATGCCGCTGGATAAACTCCCGTATGCTCCTTTGAGCACTGTTGGAGAGTGAAACAAATAAAAAAGAAAGAAAGGAAGAAGGAAAGAAAAACTTAGCTTCACCACAAACCAGCGGCTCCAATTTCTGACAAAGACGTAAACAATAAACGAAATGTTCCAAAGCCAAGTACCGCTAACCACTAGAGAGCTTGGAATTGGCAGATGAAGATGTTTCAATGCAAACAAAAAAAACAGGTAAAGCATTCAACCTTAATTGTCTCCATGCATATTCACTGTGCAAGACTCAACAGCTGACAAATAACTGTACTGGAGTCTGTCCACAGTTTGCTGCATAGCATAACTGTGACTCCATAAAAAGTGAGTGAAACACAGTCGGGTCAGAGGAGACCAAAACAGGGACTTGTTCACGAAGACGAATGGGTCAAAAATCACATCCAAGCAATGCAAGGAACTGGTTTCAGAATGCAAGAGATATCTTAAATCTGTCGTCGCACATGATTTATTGAGCGATTTGTTTTTTATTCTTCGTACGGCTGGATTGTTACAAACATCTGGTTTGACGAGGTATACAGAAATACATCCATTAGAAAAGACTTTGATGTTTCCAAGCATCTACACTTTTGTTCCTGCAAACCAACACGTCTTCAAAGTCGGAGAATGAAAGCGTTCGTTTTCCCCGCACAAGTGGCAGGTGACGTCCATACAGCGTCCGAGAGGTGCAGTTCACTGCTCTTTTTAAATGAGGGTGGAATAGCTAAAAGAGCAGCTAAATTGTTAATTCAAGACCCCAAAACTACTTTATCAAAGACAGATAGAGGTAGAGATACAGAGAAACAGAGGCAGAGGAAGAGATGGAGAGACGGACAGACAGACGGACAGACAGAGTGACCATCTCAATCAGAAATGTCTGAATACCAGACATTCTGCAAGCAGAGTCTTGAACATCATTGCATGCCAGGTGAGATCCACTTGAATTAGTCACAATGTATTATCTAATTTGCATAATGCATCCGCAGGCACTTAATGTCAAATCATGGATGCATGCATAGAAACTTCCAGCACAACATACGCGCGGGGGGAAAAAAAAAAGAGCGAGAGCACTCTACGGCGCAAATAATCTACCCACTTTCCGTAGAGCAGAGCAGCGAGGCCCTCGCATTACTTTGCATAAGTGTATTCCATTTGCAACAAATGCTAATAAGCTCATATCCGTCTCGTTTATATGTTTGCATGTATGAATTTTTCAAATTATTTGTTATAATAAAAACCTTTCGGAATGAATTGACTCCGCTGCTGCCCAGGCTTCGGGCTGTTGTCCAAATGTGAGGAGAGAAGTAAATAAAAAAAAATTAAAAAAAGAAAAAAAAAAAAGGAGAGAAGTAAATAAAAAAAAATTAAAAAAAGACGAAAAGAAAAAAAAAAGAATTTTCTGTGTTTCTTTCAATAAGTCTACTTTGTTGTTTTCCTATTGATCAAATATTCATTGTGCTTGTTCACAATGGCAAACATTTTGTATTTCAGCGCTCACATCTTCCATTTTAGGTCCTGTGTCGATGCCTGACGTGTGCGTGACAAAGTGTCTTGCCGTATACGCCTTATCAAACCGGATATTGGCTTTTCAATCATGCATTCATGAGATGATAATTGTTTGGCAGAGCATCGATCTCCTCCTCAAAGACTGACTTCCATCTGTTGCTCAATGTAAATAAGGAGAAAAGTGAGGGAAATCGATGCACTAACCACTTATCTCCTGTTTGACAAAGTAGAGTAATGATGTCAGATTTGACATTTGACCTCGCTTGCTGTGGCACTAAGGACAGCAGGTCGCCTTGGACAAGGAGAGGCAAAGAAGAGTGATGTGTTTACAAAGGGCTTTAATCTCCATTTTTTTATCTGTTGAACACTATTCCTGCCTTGTTAGATTAATAGATTACTTAATCACTTTACTTCATCAAAAAAAAGGACCTGGAATAATTCTGACAAAATGACGAAGGGATTCTCAAGGTACTTTTTGAACAAAAGTACACAGATGGCTTTCTAAGACAAAATTTATGCTTTAAAATTGATGTGACAAGTGTAAATTTCTCTAACTTTGGGGTTTTTCTGTAACCTTTTATCAATGCCATCCCATGGCTTGCAGGAGTTATTTCCAGATTCATAAGACGACCCGCCTTTTTGATCAATACCTGCATAATTTAATTTAAACGTTTCCCTGGTTTCCTTTTTGAAAATGTTTTCCTGGACTTTGCAAATTCTCTCAAGAAGGGTTTCTTTTTTCTTGGACTAATTCTGACATCGCCTTTTGGTAAACCCCATCAAAAGAGAACCGACCTTGATGCATCCATGTTTAACAATGATAGATATTTTTATTTCAGCCTACTTTATATTGGTAACATTTAAAATAAAAGCCATTTAGATTTATTCAGCACACATAGACACCATTAGCTAAGATTGTTCACCATTGCTCAGACTCTAAAACTGGGTCAAGTGACAGAGATTTTCCTGTAAACATGGGAAACTGAGCATGTAAACAGATATGAAGTCCCACAGGGCCCAATGCTTGGTCCTACATTTTTGTTAGTTTTTGAATTTCCTTTAAGATTCTTGATTCTTTTAAATATGCTTATATGTGAATGAAGTGCCTGACCACATACATAGTTACCAGATTTGACTGGTTTTGATCCTCCAGGGCTTCTGAATACTGTTTCCGATGATCCCAAAAGCACAAAGGCTACAGTTAAGTTTAAAACTATTAACATATTTACATATCTCTTACCTGTGGAGCAGCCATCTTAAAAACCGATGCTTCTCAGCGTTACCTTCAGAGTTTGTAGCTGCATCTTAGTAAAGTGGGTTTTTTTTGCATTTTAACCTCATCATAAATGTATTGCATCTGCCATTATTATTATTTTTTAAATACATTGATACGCTTTTGTTGGAATACTTTGTGAAGCTTTTATACTAGTTGTTTGAACAAGATATAGATTTTAGTTTAGTTTGCATTTGCGTCCTTTTTTCCTTTGTTTTTATCAGGCATAAAGCTCCTTTGAATGTTTGATTCTTCTTCACTGATGCAGTCCTAGATTGTCTTCCGATGATCGGATGAGAAATCTCTCGCCACGCTCACCACTCTGTTGTTTTTCCTAACCGTACAAGCTAATTACTCTCAAAGACTTTCACAGAGACATCAAGTTAAGTTTGCTTAGCCATAACAGGGAGCAGATTTGGACCTAATGAAAATACAATAAACAACACAATGTACGACAGATTGACTGTGAGCCAAGCAGACGTCGGACAACGATAATCTGTTTTTGTGTCACGAAACACTCAAATGGGTTTCTGAGCTACCTGTGGGAAAGCATCATAGCTATGACAAATGACTAGGAGCGGGGCAAGAGATTGGTGGAGGCTGGGAATCAGACGAGAGGGGGAGAGCTGTTATTTGCAGACGCTGAAATCAGAACAATATGAGACCTGGAACACAATTTAGGATCAGATTACTCACAGCAATATCCATCAAAACACACAATCCAGTCACTTAATGTCATTATGCTCTACTTGATAAGCTTTTACGCCGGAGATGGCATCTTGATGTTACACAAAAGCGAGAAGAGCCACTATTATCTTTCTGCTGTTGTGGGAAGGGAGGGTTACAACATACATAAAAATGAACCATATAAAATAAACAAGCTAAAAAGCAAAGCGGGATAATCCAACATCCAGTCAAGCCCATTTCTATCCAGTCAAATGTGAGAGATACAGTGTGTGCAGCTGTTTAATTTTAATAAAGAAGAAATTGACTTCTTGTATTATTAAACTCCATCAAAGGCAAAAAAAAAAAAGTAAACTCCTTTGAAGGAAGAGTGATCACTTCATCTTCCAAAGCAATCATCCCCGGAGAGAAAATCAGTCATCAATTGAAACGCAATTTGATTCGGTCTCGGAAACTACGAGCCCCGGCCTACGAGATTAAAGGACCAGCTGTAATAAATGACACTGGACATCGTCCCTATTAATTGTAAAGATTACAGGCATAACTTTGTGTTGAGCCCTGAGAACTCCTACAAGCAAGAAAACACTCGGTAATTTCCTGCATTGCAGAAACGCACATTTGCAAACTTGAATGCATATTTACAATACCCAAAGAAAACCCACACATGCATAAGAAAATCAAGGAAGCACTCTGGTCACATGGTCGTATCATGCAATGGCTTTTGTTTACACACACACACACGTATACACACACACACACACCTAAGGGCATTTCAAAGTTTCAAATTAAGTCTAATGTGAAATTTTAGTATTTTGGAGGAGGAAAAATTTAAATATTCCCACAAAACAATCACGCAAATTTCAGAGAGAAAGGCAGAGATTTGAGCAAACAACTTCTAATTGTGAAACATCTACAGAAAACACCAAGGAAGCCACCAAAAAGAAAACAACCCCAATGAAACAAATATTTACTTTTCACTCCATACTTTTTCTTTGCAACAACATGATCAAATAATAGAATCTCATGAAATCTATCAGTGTCAACGCTCAGTATTCTGGTGCAGTGCATGGGATGCTGGGCATCTTATTGTATCGCGGCTGTCACAGCTTTGAATGCAGATGAAATAACAATAATAATATATAAAAAAAATCCCTGAATCTCACCAACAGCCTCGCCTTTGGATACCTGTAAATTTGATCTGTGCCACCAGTGTGGACTGTGAAATCGTGAGGGTCCACAGCAAATTGTGGCTGAATTCGGTGTGCATGCAAATGCCGGCGCCTTCGCCGAGGCTTGTGACCAAGCGGAAAAAATGGAGGAAAAAAAAAAAAGAAAAAAAGAAAAGCGGGAGAGAGCCAGATAGCAACCAAAAGGGGCGGGGGGGGGAAATAATAATACAAATTCCTTCAAAGAGAAGTACGTTTTTGATTTGTGAATTGTGTTGACATTTAGCGAATATTTAATCTGTAGAGTTGCGGAAAAAGAGTAAACACACTTTCAGGGCACATAGCGGTCCACTTCAACTACTTTTCCGCACTGGTGTCTGCTTTTCATTCCTGGGCTGAACAATTTATTGAAAAAGATAAAGCTGATTCGGCGCCAGGAGCGGCGGTGGGCATGCTTTTTATCCATCATGTCTGCTGCTTCATTTCCCTGGTCATTGCCTGTGTACTGGTGATGCTCCAAATCGTGACTGTGGGATCAGAGCGAGAAGATAAGTGATGGTTTTCTGCCAGACAGACGCCGCCTTGACAGGCAATGAAGAAAGCAGCCTCTGCGTTGCACCTCTCCCCCATTTCTCTCTTCCCTCTGTCTCCCTCCATTTATCCATCCACCCATCTGTCCATCCATCTAGCCAGTGCTCTCCAAGGTAGGTCAAAAGAAAGATCCCACTTGGCAGCTCATTCCTCACTCTGATGAAGCCGCTTGTTACAGACTCATCAACTCTTCGCGCCGTCTCGCGAACACACACGTGCGCACGCCGGGCCGCGTCGTGCCGAGCCATCCTTCATTTTAATACTTTTCTCAGAGCGACTCTTTTTCACTTTTCTTTACGCCCGCCTTCCTTCCTCACCTCTCAGGTCTCTCATTAAGGACACCTCCAGCGGCGAGGTTTACGAGTTAAGGCGTTGCCGAACGCCGGCATGCTCTTGCTCCTCGTCGGAAACGACACTTCGTCAAGGTTTAGTGCACCTCCTCGTGCCGGGCAAAACCAGAGATTTTTCTTTAAGACGATAGACACAGGACTGGGTTTCAGTCTTTTCCGTCTAGAGCTCTAATTTCTTTGTTAGGGAACTCAAAATACCTGGAAGTTCACTGTGAGTTTTATGACAATTATATTTCTACAACGTTTACGTTTTAAATTAGGAAGCAGTAAAAAAAAAAGGACAAGACGCCTTTGCATGGAGGGATAAACAGAGAATATGCAGATAGACGGGCAGACGGATGGACACGTTGACAGGTTAACAGATTTAAATGAGCAGTACGTAAAGCTAACAGCTGATTCCTTTAAAAATTGCATTAAGTCAATTAAAAGTGTCAATTTTGCAATATTTGGTAAATAATGACTCTTTAATGCAATGTTAACACTTTTAATTGACTTTTGATGCAACTTTTAGTGCAACTTTGCATTGAAAGTGTCAATATTTACCAAATGATGCATCATGAAAACAGTCAAACATTCATAAAGACTCCTTCACGTTCATGATGGTGTCACGTCAGTCTTATGAACGTCTCTTCAAATAAAGTGTTCAACTTCTTTGCCGTCTTTTTCGCCCAGACTTTTCCCGTCTTTACAGCCGAAAGAGGAAGATCATTTTACACCGAACCCCTTTCGTTAGTTTTAATTTTTTAAATCAAGCGTGCAGATCAGCGCCAGCAAACGATTCAGAATGGAAATTAATAAATTTGTCCTGCTTGTCTTCAGGTCGACAATGTTGCACAAAGATTAATTACGTCCTGGGGTAATTTGTGCGTTAACTTTCGTGTTATTGCTCCGATCCGTCAACACCTATGCACTCTAAACCGAAGAAAATGCAATAACAATATTTACCAGCTGTTTCCTGCACAAAAAATCAAATTAAGCTGCTAGTCTCGGAGCTCAGCAACAGATGGTTGATCACAACAGGAGGAGAGTAAATCCCCACTAGTTACTGTGCTGTGACACTCCTCTGCTTATCTCTACAGACCCGATGGGATGTCTCAATTATTAACCAATTTTTTTTTTCAGTCGATGACATTTTGATTCAGCCCGCCGCCGTACATTTTACAAATAGGCAGACATACTGAGATGCTCAGCTGGATGCAGCAGCAGCAGCTGGTTTGAATATATTTAAAATGTCTCGTATCGTTCTTTTACAGATTGGCTGCAGAGGAGATAGATGCCAACTCTTTTCAGGCTATAAATGTCTTCAGACCCACCTTTTTCTTTTTTTTTTCCTTTGGAATTTAATTAATCACCCCCATATTTGGCATCCGGCCCTCAGAGGACGGTGTAGCTTTCTCGCTGATGCCACAAGCAGAGCTTGACATGCTTCCTCTTGCCTATGCGCCATGGCAGGCGACTGCTGGAGGGCTCCGATAAGAGGAAATATCAATGGGCAACACAGTGGGGCATATTTTACATCTGGTTTTCCAACTCTGACATTGTTGTATGCAGAATTTCAAAGTACAATAAAACATCTGAAAGGACATTTCCCTTGCACAGAGTCCGTGCAGTGATCTTGATTGCATGTTAAAGACGCAATGTTGGAGAGCCGAAGCAAAAAGGGTCCACCACCAAGCAGCACTTTTGTGGAAAAGGCATAAAAAAAAAGACATGATCTTCAGTCTAAACAATGGTAAAATGTGTCTGAAAAGGCAAAATGTATAAATCCTTGTAATGGTTTACAAATGTGGTTGAAAAAGAACTATTTAACTCATTTTCAAAGTCTTTTTAATTTAAACAGGACACTTGGGTTTAAAAAAAGTGTGAGTTTTAACATGTTTTTCCTTGGGTAAATAAAAGCGGGGACTGTTGGAACTTAAACAAAAACTGCAATAGGATGTTCATGAGTGTCTATAAAAAATGTACAAGTATGGCTTCTGTTGATGCACAACATGGCAAAAATAGCCAGTTTTCGCTAGGAGAAACCCAGAAAAGGTCCTGAAAAGGTTCTGCAGAGATTTATTATTGGCAAATTATTCTTTAAACTATCGCTGCCATACTGAACCTGATGCATTGTTAACATGCTTCTGAGTAAAAATACTGCACAATATTAACTATTAAATGAAAAATGTCGACATAGTAAACTCAGCTAGGCTAACTATGGGTCCAAATTATCTAGCTAGTACAGGAATGTCCTCACAATAGTTTCTTTTACAGGCTCAGCTTTATGCATTAGTGCCATTGGGTGACATGACTCTAGACACAAAAATGCAGATAAAAAATGTAATAACTTCCTAACAACATATTATTCTGGTAATAATGTGCTTAGCAAAGCTACAACAAAAAAGGACACATTAAAGAAAACAAAACAAACAAAAAAAAAAAAAACATCTAACAAGTTGAACATGCTTGTTTTTATGTTTTAAGTGTGTTTCTTTGCCCCGAGCAACAGATTCCAGGTTGTCACATTTCATTTGGGGGTTGACAGTGTTTCTGACGAGCTCTTATGGCATTCACAGTAAATCAGCATTAATGAAGGATTTCCTACTTAACATTGTCAGCTCACCAAAAGAGTTGTGCAAATCTCATGAACACCCCCTGCAGTCATATCAGCTGTGAAGTTATGTTTGTGTTGTTAGCGGCGGCGCAGCTAGCTGTGAACTGTGAGTGCAAACCTAAGCAACGAAAGCTGTGCGAATAACTTTTACTTCTAAACCTGAGCGCTCTAGAGGAGCCGCGCTCTCTAACAAGCAGGTCGTGTAAGAGAAGAGAAAATCCTGTTATCTTATGCAGGAACGGTTTTACTCCTGAATGATGGTGCCCTGAACGTCCTGCAGGAACAATTATGACAATTGAAAGAGTAAAAAAAAAATAATAATAATTTAAATAGAAGCAGAAAAAAAATTACCTTTGTATTTGGAAATTTGAAGAATCAATGTTAATCGTACAAAAAAAAAGGAACAAATATTGATGAGTAGACGAATGTTAGGATCCAATTCAGATGCCTTTTTATGAAAATGATGAAAAGAAAAAGAGAATGGGATTTATTTTTTGGACAGGAATTAAATATTTTTTTTCAAATTTAGAAATTAAGTAGAGTATATAATTCATTGTAATTTGATATGATGCTTGTATAAACTGGATGATTTGTGTGTTTTGACTTTTCTTCCTCAAGGTTCTCACCAAAGTTTGGTACAATCGTTCCTTTTACATCTCAAGGTCAAGTGACACTCGTTTGCAGACGGATGTGTGGTGTGCACATACTGGGTGGATAAGCCATCCAGTGAAAAACCAGGATTTCATCTTTCTAACACTCTCTAGTCTTTCATACCTTAATCCTCAAACTAAGAAGATACTTATCTGTTTATGCAATGTTTGTGAATATCTGCATTTGTACAAAAAAAATACAAGACAATTAGATTAGAACATTTTTGTCCTATCCGACTGTGTCCCACGGTTTGAAATCTCCTTTCCAAAAGCTGTCAAGGATTGAAAATGAAATATTTTCAGTCTGCAGCACAGTGGAATTCAAACCAACCACTTCATGTACTTAAATCTTGACGGGCATAACTGGTCATACAGGAACTAGGTCAGGCAAAAGCAAAAAACCATTGACCAATACAGAAAAAAATGTGCTGTACTGTAAAACCCAGAACTGTCAAGGAAGAGTCTTTAAACTCCAGGCAGCGTGGTACAACTTTATAAAGAATAGAAGATAATTTGGTCCTGTGTGTAGCACTTTACTCTACAGAATCCTTCAGCAAAAACTCTATTAAATTCACCGGCGTACATAGATATAATAATTAGGGAACCTGATCTTATTTGCCAGAATACGGTCTTAGCGCTTCGCATCCGAGGAAAGGTGATGCGATGGGTTATTAATAAAGAGGAGGAGCAGCCTAGACCGTCACGGTGGACGCAGGACTCTTCCAGGATGTACGGCGGCTCACAGCAAGGCGCACCTCAGTGTCCCCGCAGTACAGCAACGTTCACTCAGTGTTAATGAATCAATCAAGTTCGACCAGATAAATCACAGCGAATGCCTCGCAACGGCCGACTGTCACCATGATGAATTCCTTCATTTCATGTAATAAGCTAGCCGGGAAGTGATTTATTCCTGTTGCGCGGGCGGCTGTGTGTGCAGCAGTGGACAGAGGCGAGGGATACAAAATGAAGTGTAATATGTCATTGAAATATTTCACATGCAGTCGGTGAATAAGGTTGAGCTGCAGGAAAATCACTTCGGCGCAAAATCCAATCGATAGGAGATTTCGCTCAGTAGTGGAATGGTTGACTGGTTGAGGCGGCCAACTGGGACATTAGGTTGCATGGCTGGGCTTGAGCTGCACTAAAGGCTCCCCGAGCTCCTGTGGACCAAAGACAGAGCTCCTTCCACACACACACACACACACACACACACACACACACACACACACACACACGCAAAGCAAAATACAGCTTGCTCCCATTTGACTTTCAATCTGCATTCATCTTTGAAGAGCTCCGGTTCTCTTCTTTGCCTTATATTTCACAATGAGACACAGATAAGTGGGAGTAAAATACTACATTCTAATGCTATCGATTTCTGTTGGCTCTGCCTTTGTTCACAGCGGAGATTAAGAGCTGTTGTGATGTTCGTTTAAACACAGACCTCCTCTCTGCCTAGGTGGGGGATTCTGTGCTATTCAACTTAAGATGCTGCTGACCTCAAAGCTTAAGACGTTGCATGTTTATGACCGTTCTTGTCCGGTTCGTTTAAAAGGACGGACAAATCTGACATCCGTCCTGGAGTGAAATGTTTCGGCAACTCAAATTTAAGACTTTTTAAGACCCCTTTTAATGCCACTCTGAGTGAAATTTAAGACTGGAACAACCATAAATATATTGGATTGTTGGGGCGACTTGCTGTAAAACAGTCGAGCTGTGAACCTGGCTTTGTGCCTTTAATGGAGGCCAAAAAGCTCGCTAGCCTCAACCTAAATTATGATAACATTCCCAAAACATTCTGATAAATGCAATACAATATAGTCAACCAAGGAGAAGCAATAGCCGGGTTATGAAGGTACGTTTCTAATTTAAACTAGAGAACAACAACGGTTACCTATCAAGTAGGGGTGGAACGATACATAAGGAAGAGAAGACACAACATTTTAAGGTTTCACACATCTTGTGTTCTTTAGTGAAAGCAAAACATAAAATCAAATAACCGTTTTAATTTGGCGTCGATCGGCAGCTCTGACGGAAACGCTAACAGCGAGCCAAACCTCTGAGTCCACATTCGTGTTTCGTCTCCCACCCTCGTTGTTTCTTTTGTTGCATGGAGGAATATGTTGCAAAAACGATATCAAATAATTTATTAGATGGTTGTAAGAAGGTGTCAACCGCTCACTGAATGAACAGGTTTTATTAATCAACTCTTCGAATCAATAATTATCTCCTTTCTTACTTTAAAACAAGTCTTAAGGATCCAACAGGGTGTCAGGTTTAATCAGTCCTAACCTTTGCTCTTTATCATTAGATTTCACAGATTTTACTTGGAGGTGAAATGCTGTAGTAATTTAACATCCCAAGATTGTTACACCACTAGCGATTCACCAAGGCTTTTTAAAACAAATCGGCTCCTAAAGTCCTTTTTATGAGGATCTCGAGAAAGTTACCAATGTTTTCTATTAGTTTTGTAAAAACTAATATACTACCAAGCATATATCTTGCTAAGGCATGTTTTTTTATTTAATGAGATTTCTTTTCAGCAGTCGAGTCCAAACTGGCTACCCAAAATTATAACTGAGCTAATTCTGTAGCTCAGTTATAAGCTACAGTGCCATTTTCCAATGGCACTTATTGGAAAATATTTTAAAAAAAAGGATAATATTGTGCAAAGGAAGCACTTCAACACCGCCTAGTTATTCAAGGTATTCATGAAATAATCGAAGAATGAAGTTATTTTACTGGCAGTGTAAGTTTTGCTCAGATGAATTCTACACTTCTTCATTTAAACACATCCTGGACACTGTTGTTATTTAGTTTGGTGTGAATCTCATTAAATCCTGACAATCTCACACCGACTCAGGCGTATTTGAAACGAGTGGCATGCAGGGCAGGGAGCATGCGTCACTTTGCAGCCTGTTCCCTCCTCACATCCCTCACAGTTCAATACCTGGCTGCGGCTTTGAGAAATATTGTTCTAACTCAGAGAGCCGCAGAAGGGAAATGACACGCATTAGGGTGAATTAAAGAGTGCTTTATTATACTAATGGATAATTCCTTATGAATAAAAAATTCAAAGATTCATAATCATTTATCAGATTTATATTACCATTACTAAAAGATTTATTTCTCACCAAAAACCCATTGGTGATTGCATTTGTTGAAAGCCTCCTGGCACTCCCCCCCACCCCCACATATCAACATATTGTCCACATTAATCCATGAGTCATTAACAATCATAAAAGTGTAAGTTGAAAGAGGAGCGTTTCAGTTTTTTCTGCAGAGCGAGCCGGTTAGGAGTCAGATTTAGTGGCAAGTATTCAGTTCATGAAAGGGATATTACAAGGTTAGCTGGTTTTACATTTTCTAATGAGCTTCAGTTAAGCTGCTGAAGAGGAAATACATGCGCCCGTTAGATAATAGAAGGCGGCGTCGGAATATTACGCAGTCGTGACCTGCTGAATTTCCCTAAACTCAGACTTAACCAAGCATCCCAAATTAGCCCCAGCAAAAGCCTTGAAGTCCCCCTTTCTTTTTTCCCCTCCTCAATTCCTGCACCTTTTAAGGCGCGACCTGATAATTGATTAAAAATAAACGAGACGCTGCCCCAAACTCGCAAACTGTGCGAATCAAAAGGTGGAGGCAGAAGACGGTCTTCTTTAACGACTCAGGCAAGGTGATAACTAAGGAGCCGTCGCTGTTTGTTACCTCGTGACTGGATGTGGGCGATGTGGGCGCGCGCTCGCGTCTTCCCGTGTGAGCGAGTGTGTTAATGCGTCCGGATCCCCAGATCTCTTAATATGCGTCCGAGGGCTCATTTGGGTTCAAAGGTCACAGTTTAATTATACTGCGGCAAAGACTTAATTTTCAATTATAATCACACGAGGGAGCTCACCTTGAAGAAGGACGAGGAAGAGACAGCCAGACGGGGCCCGATCTAACCTTTACTGAACAATATTTACTTATTTTTGAAACGGTGGTGATTGTTTAATGACTTCGGTCGGAGTTAGACCTAAAGTTTGGTCTGTAATGCCTTAAGCCTGGCATGAAGGTGGATCCATTTAGGTCTGAGATGGAAGCTGGAGGTGAGAGGTCAAATGACTGAACATAACGTTCTCAACTAAGACGTTTTCTGTCTAGATTACAGAAAATGAGCTGAAAACACGAGCAGAACCTCTGTAGACTGTCAACCAAGACAAAGTCACTGTCCTTAAAAACTTCAATTAACAGATGAACAATTCACCTTTTCATTATTTCATTAGGAATGCACATTTTTAAATAAGCATATTATGGATTTTTATTAAAACATTGATAGGCCCCAACATGTCTAGGGTGTATTCTGGGTACCATGGATACATTTGTAAACCATTAGAAACATAACTGGTAGAAAAGGCTACACAAAATAAAAGCGATTGTAACTGTTACACTTTTTAATCCCCCCGGTTCACAGAGCTCACTATTTCACTACATAACACACTATAAAAGAAGTGTGCATGGAAGCTCCTTCATTTCAGTAGGAGGATTTGCATATTAGGAAACCCTTGCATGACTTCTGAAAACAAAAGTTCTGAATCTGCCTTTAAAAGCCAAGTCTAAATAGCAAACACACCCCAAGGCGCCCAATAAATTGGGAAGTGCTTCTAAAACAAAAACAAAAAACTGTACGGAGCTTTCTGAAGATACTCGTTTATCAGCAAGAGAATATGATGTTAGTTTGGTCAATAATTTATTCATCCATTAAACCAGGTTGTTTCTGAACTATTTTTAGCCAAATGTGTAAAACATGTCTGATTACCACACCAATCACACGTATTACCAGAGGAATACACACCCTTCTCTCAGAGCTGAAGTCTCTTTTACATTCTAGCTAGTGGTAATTGTAGCGTTAGATAAATCCAGTTGAGCCTGCAATACTGACTCCTTTCAGGAGAAAGTATTCCCCCCCAAAACAAGTAAAATAAAAAAAATTACAAAGAATTGATAAAGTGCATCCAGAAAATCTTTCAGAGTGCTTCACTTTTTGAACATTTTGTAATCAACGAATGCTCAGGCTGAAACACAGCCAAATGTGGAAAAGTTGAAGCGCCGCGAATATTTTCCGGATGCACTGTACGGCATGTTGCCATGACAACCAGCCAGCGATAATTTGCTGGCATTATCTACTCTCATCGACTTACTTTAACCCCTGAATATGTGTTAAAATTATTCCCAAGACTAGGACTCGGTTTTGAGTCAAGTCTCGCAGCTTTAGAGACTTGTCAAGTATTTTTTCTTGAACTGCAACTCATGTGTGGTAAAAGCCTGAACAAAACACACGTCTGAGCCTTTATATGAACAGACACAGGCACACTAGGTGAAAAGCTAAGAAAACATTAAGAAGACCTCTCTGGGTCAGTTGTGCAGCTAAAAGTTGAATCATTACTCAAAACATAGCTTTTGCAAAAGAAAGTCTCCTGCGGGGAGGAAGGCTTCCCATTAGGGCTCAAAAGAAAAACAGAGTTTGGACATGAAACAGCATCCAAAAGCAGGTTTGATAGCGTTGCTTCAGCATAAAAGCCGAAGTTTGAAAACGACGGCAATCCGAACCAGTTCAACCTCGACGTGAAGCGCGAACCTTTTGAGAGTTGTCCGACATGAACGCGTTTTAGCGTTATGCAAAAACCGCCCAATCGTACTTCCTGGCACCTTCCCGCGGAATGTCGCGCAGGAGACGGCGCTCTGCTGGAAGGTTTCCTTGGAGCAGGTTGGCGTGGCGGCGCCCGAGCGGTGGGACAGTTTCACAAAACACAGAGTGATGAAACGCTTCCCAAACCAACCTCGCTGGGTTGCTCACTTCTCCTCTTCTTGCTCGCCTGCTTCTCTTTCACTCTTGCTTGCGCTTGAAAGCTCCACTCAAAGTGAAAGGCTCCCTTGTTCTCAGCATGGAGGAGCGGATGCAGGTTGAAAGGAATTCCGTTTTTTCTTCTTCATCTCTGTGAGAAAATGAGCCTGTTTCTGGCATCGGTGGGGATATGTCTTTTACAGCTTTCCTCTGCTGAAATCAGGCACAGAATGTGAGTGCCAGCCCTCAGCAATCCCATTTAGCCAGACACAAAGATGCCCTCCAATCAACAGTCTCTCTCGGCACCACGATTACTGCTGCCTTTCCCGCCTGACGTTTACCCCCAAAAGAGAAAAGCGTAGACGGAGTGAAGCCAGAAAAGCAGCAAAATATGAGCTATTTTGTCCAGACAGTGCCTTGGAAATCACATTTTGTCACACATCAACCATAAACTTCGACATATTTCATTTGGACTTGGTGAGAAAGATGAACACAGTATTTATGAAACCACATTTTTGCTGCAGTAAAAGCTGCAGTCACTTTGCGTCTATTTATTTCTGCATGGTTTTCCATTTGTGTTCATTCTTTTGGAATAAAATCCAACGTTGGTCACTGTGAACAGAGAGTGCTTGTGACGGCACATTTCCAATCTCGCAATAGCATCTCGTTTGGATTGGTCTAAACTTTGACTAGGTCATTCTAATATGTCAATTTGTTTTGACCTAAGCAGGTACATTGTGTTGTGGGTGCCTCTTTGGGGTATTTGTCCTGCTGGCAGGTCAATATATGCCAAGTTTTCTTGTGGGACTGCCCAGTGTTTACCTCCACTAATCTTCCCATCAACTCTAACCGGCTTTCCAGTCCCTGAAGAACAACAGAGAGATTCTGTCACCACCACGGGGGCTTTTCTACGCCTTTCTTCTTTGAAATTTCTCCATGGAGACCATATTTTTTTCTGTATGCAAAACTAAGTTGCATGGACAGATACTCCCACAGGAACTGTGGAAAAAATAATCTACACACGGGAAGAATCTATTTAATTATTTTTGCAAGCAGCCGGTTGCAAGATGTTTGTTTAGGGTTGGTAGATTAAAAGGTTGCTTTTAATGAAACAAAATGTCAAAACCTGGCGTTATTTTCCTTCACTACTTTGCTTATGAAATCTAAATAAAACACGTTAAAGTTTGTGACGAAATATGAACAATTTTAAGGTCTATGAAATCGTTTGCTAGGCGCTATAACTCAATTTTCAAAATTAAGCTCCCTTTGTGCAGTTTGTTTAGACATCAGGCAAAACTACCTAGAAAAACTGTGCTAATAAATACTCATGGCTCTGGAACAGGGTGATAAGGAGGGAAAAAAAAGACAGCAACCAGGTCCATTTCACAGGCTGACTCACTTTTGTCACAACCTTCACTTTCTGTAGCCCTGTCCTCCTCTTACTCTCCTGTTTTCCTGCCTAACACCTACACACCAACACCCACACTCGTCCTAAGGTGACATCTGTCTGCATCGCAAATGCAACCTCCGCACAAAAAGCAAAGTGGCCATGGTCATTGATACTGAGCTCCAACTACAGCGATAACAAGTTTGGTCTGAGTCTTACTCATCAGCCACTGGCTACAGTATGCATCAAGCAGAACATAATAATCACCTCATATATACATTTTTCAGATTCCAATTTATGAGTTTCAATGGCTTAAATCAGACCTACTACAGAGGGAAGGCGGTTTAGTCCATAATTAATTAATTTCACATGGAGTCAAATCTCCAAATCTTACCTATGAAAACATATGATATAGGTAATATGATATATAGGGAAATCATTTTTTTCTCAATATGTTGAATTTGTTGTTTTAAAGGGATAAGAACACATGAGATTGCAGAATTTTTTTTTTTTTAGGAAACTAACAATCTGCTTTTGCTTATTTGCTTTAAAGATTAATAATGATTTCTTAGTTTATAAAATGTGTGAATAATTCAGACTTTATATGAGTTTTCTGTGTGTCTAATCCTACATAGTACATTAATGTTTTAAAACTTTGACATTGGTGGTTTTTGTGTTTTCACAAATACAATGAAAGTTTTAAAAAGTGTGTTTTAGAGAATCTCTGTCCAGCGTAGAATTACAAGATTCAAGACAGACCAGTTTAAATATTTTAGATCTGCACAAATACACTGCAGGTTGGTTAAACAACGAGTTTGTCCTTTAGCTTAGCAACTACAAAAGCTGCAATGGCAGCTGCTAGCTTGAGCGATGTTAGCGGCTAACGGCTAGCCAGATGTGGATCTCTCGCAGTGCTAACAAATTGCTCTTATTTTATCACCTACTTACGGTTTCCTTTCATTTCTCACCAAATACCCAGAGTGCTGCAACACAAACAATTTAAAAGTGAGAGAGCTCATGTTATGCTTTGGTGTTAGCCTTTCCACCATTAAGTCATATTAACTTACTTAGTCATACAACTGGACAGAAACTCAAGAACTACTTCCTGTTTTACTTTAAAATAAAAGGAGAGAAAATGACATCTATATCTGATGATACATTTTGTATTCAAACATTTCTAAGTAGCATTCTGTGAGATAACATTTTTTGAATTTATAGTACTAACCCTAACCCTAATTTTAAACCGGTTCTTCAGGCAAAACTACCTAGAAAAACTGGATTTGTCTACTGCAGTACATTTAAAGTTTCTTTTAGACTTGAATATATTTTTTAATCATTTGAAATTTATGCTGTTATTGCAAATAGTTGCAATTTATTAATATAAAAATAAGACTGGTATTTTGTCAACATCGTCTCATAAACAGTTCAATATCTAAAGAATAGTTTTCTATTCTTTTGTTTATGAGACTTTGCCATTACATCTCTACTGTTGAGACTTACAAAGTTTAGTGCACAAACAAGGTTACAGAGCCATTCTGCAGACTAAACAACCACAAAAACAACAGCAACACACTCCTCTCCCACTGTGCTTAACGTTTCCTCACACTGAGTGAAATTGTTCACAAGCTCTAACGTGGAACATATTTTCACCAGGAGGAAAAAGCTCATCAGCAACACAAAAGCTGCTGGCGCTTCTTCGAACTGTAACAAACTGGTAATATATACAGGCTGTTTTGCTCCACTTTGTTGGAAATTGTGTTTTCGAGCAGCGGAATCTGAAGGATGCGTGTAGCCTTCTGGGGCATCGCAATTGTCATTGCACGCGTGCGACTCTTGCAGGGGCTGTCGCTAATTTTATTTTCTCCCTTCATCCGCTCCCCACTTCTTTATCGCAGAGGAGACCTTGAGGCTGCGCCTTGTCCCCGTGCAGCCTTTAGACAGCCAGAGAAGCACCTGGACCGCATGCTAAACCACGCGGCAGCTGTCTGTGACATTTCAGAAACGGCAGAGGAGAGGCACAAGGAAGGGAGGAAAGTCACTCACTAAGTGATGACTTACTAGAACCGTCGGTGAATCTACACGCACATCCCGCCGGGATCTGGTTGCCGCTCATGCGTGCACACACGCGGAAATGACTAAATTCAACGTTTATTCGGAGGACATGGTAGCCGTTGCGTTTGAGTGAATTTCCAAAATGCCCACCCTCCTGCCCCAACACAATCAAAGCAAAAACAAAAAAAGTCAAGAGACGCATTAAAGTTATGCACAGCAGGGGGTTCTCGTTGGTGTCCCACTGAGGTTCGTCTCCACGCGTTCAAAGCGTCCCACGGTGCTCCCTCTCTTCTCCTGTTCGAGATTTAATTAGAGACTTTGGGTAAAAGTAAGAGAGTGGAAGCAAAGGGCGGATTTCATATGAGATGCGGTGAGAGGCGCGGGGTGGTTACTGAGCAGAGGGGCTCTTTGTGTTTGTTGTTGAGGCATAAATCGCGGAGCCTTGTTTGTAGTGGATTAATAAGCAATTGTCCTACAATCGAGAGCCAGAATATTTATTCTGCAGACGCGCTGATAGCACTAATGATGTTAATAATAACAACAATAACAACAGCTTAGCCTCTTGGGAGAGCCTTTTCTGTGGGCATTCCTTCAATAATTACACGATGCATACCCATAATTCAGCACTAATGTGTTTAGAAAAATAGCGTGGGTTGAGTTAGGTTACACAACAGACAGAGACTGAAGTCTTAAAATACACCAGAGCTAGCATAAGGCATTATTACAACATGGTGCTGGGCATTTCAAATAATGACAATAAAGAAAAAACAGAAAACCTTGAGAGACTAAAAATAATAGCCCCACTGAAACGCATCCCTTCTATGAATAGAGAGATTTTTTTTTGTTTTTTTCTTTCCATGGATCCCTCTGAGCAGCTGTGTGTCCACGACTCCCACGTTTTCCCCAGAGGTGATCCCAAATTGCTCTGACAAGGGCACTCGTTTTTATCTCACGCTGGCTTCCTCCGAGCTGGTGATTGATGCGGGTCTTCGCCAAACAGCGGCGCTCATTGTTTTAAGACCACATACCTGAGTTATGAATGTTTCATTCAAGAGACTAAATATGAACTGGCTGCTTGAAAGCCTCCCCCAAGAGCGCTGCGGAGTGGAAGACTCATGCATGCTAATAACGGCCTGAGAGAGTGTGGGGAGACGGAGAGATGGCAACAGAAAGCAGACAGAAAACACATCGAGTCATCCGCTGGCCTCAGGACGTGCAACCCTTCAGTCCTCCTCTTGTGTTGTGCTCCTCTGCCTGTCGCTCTCAGTTGCTCGTTTGCAGGTGTTGAGACTCGGCGAAAAGCTTCCAGAGGCAAACAATATTGTCTCCACCCCCCCCCCCCCCCCCACGAAAATAGTCCTAAATTTAGCCAGCACAGCAACAGATCCATCAGATTTACTCGGAAGGGTGGAGAGTAGTTTGTGCAGTAGTGACATGCTGACCTGTCGTATCTGTATGCAGGTGAAATTCATCAGTACAGCATGTGTTACTGCAGTACTGGCTGACAGCTCCCCTCTGACCCCACAGGTCTGCATGGAGTTGGCTTAGGTTCATGGAAATCACTGAATAAGTGCAAAAAATCTCCAATTCCAGTCATATTTAACTCTTTTATAAGGAAGGAACCTTAAAAAGCAAGTTGTTTTGATTTATGTCGCCAATTATATTTTTTGAGGAGAATTTATGTCAAATGTGCTTTATGTGCAGAATTGGTGGATGAGGAGAAGCTTGTTCTGACAGTCTCAAATCTCTCATTCAGTTTTTTCTGTTTCGCTTCGGTTAAAGTAGGAGCACTCACTTCCTGTTGTGAATAAGCAGACGCACATTTGTTCGAAACGGCATTGTCTGTTCTGTCAAGAAAACAATCTGTTTCTATTTACAACCAGGGTCCAGAGCGTGTGCTCAAAGTGGTAAAACAGCACAGCGCTTCATCGAGTCCTGAGGACCCAAAAAGCGCTTCACACTACATGCACCCATTCACTCAGTCACTCATTCACACGCTGACGGTGGTAAGCTACTACAAAGTAGCCGCTGCTGCCCTCGGCAGGTTCAAATGCTTTTTTTGTATCAGGAAACTACATTTAACAATCACATGTAGCTTTAGAAAACAATTAAAATCCACGATTTATCTTTTTTTTTTTTCTTTCCAAACTGTATGATTGTCTGGTTTTAAAACATGGTCAAATTGGCACTATCAGTAAAAGACTAACACTTTCACCAAATTTGTGAGTTTCAAAAATTTTCTTCACGTTGCGTCTTAAATTTGAGTGCGGCTCAAAAAACCAATGGAGGAAATAGATCTCTCAGGTTTCCTCCATGTTTAGTCAAATGACACACATCTCAATACATTTAAATATCGCCAAAAAGTTTAAAGTTTAAGTTCTGTTAACCGATAATTATTGCTTACGGCAAATGAAATACATAAAAAAAAAATGTTTTTGTTTCTATCCAAGAACTTTAATGGACAGCTGAGTGAAGGGAAAGTCCATTCCAGTTTAATCCACAGACCGTCTAGCAACCACAAAACGGTTATATAGGCTGTTCATGGTGGCCATCTTGGATTTGTTTGTGTTGAAGAACCGTGTTGGGACAATTCTGAACTGAATTCAGGACACCTCTGTAAAACCATGACCTGGAATGCCATTAATCAAAGTATTCCTTTCAGCAACAACAACAAAAACAAAAACTCATCAAGCTATTAAAAGTCGGAGATCACCACAGATTCGTTTTCTGTTTTAGTCTTTGTTCACCCCCGCGACCCCGTGAGCAAAGTTACGAGGTGACGCTGTGATAAGGAAGCACTTTTTGGCTTCAGAAAACACGTGCTCCCTTTAAAACCCGCAGACTCTTTGACCTCCATTTCCAAGCACATTGAACGGGTTTTTTTCGGGAGAACCGATTCACTGCAGCGACGTAACGCAGCGCGCGAGACGGGTCTCATTATCGGCTGGCAGCCAGAGACGCTCGCATGCAGGGAAAGACTGATTGAAAGACGAGACGCGGAGAAGAAAAGGAGACTAAAGACAGAAAGGATGGGATCCACTGGGATGTGTCAAATGTTGCATGAATCACTAAATGCTTCCTGCTCTAATTGGCTCTATTGAGTGCATGAGCGTCCCCTGTGGTCGGGTCCAAATGCCTCCAATTCCTTACGAGCGAGTGTGTGAGCGTGCCTCACATCCAGCACTCAAAGTGAATAGGATCAAAGGATTGCCACAATGCGCAGACTGAGTCAGGAGGTGGTATTGTCAGCTCCGCTAAGACTCACATGTTTGTACGCAAACGTATGGTGGAGCCGTCTGCGCGACGCCATCCACGGCATTTTATTCAGGCAGTGAACAGGCTGCCATAGGTGCTGCGGGATGTTCAAAGGGAATACCTGCAGACCTTGTCGAAGATCATCAAATCCAACAGAGTGGGAGAATCACAAGGGCTCAAGGTTTCAACAAAATACACAAAAATGCTACATTTGTATTTACACACCACTGCAGAACACAGAAAACTTTGCGCACACCAAGAAAAGATCTGTTAGAAAGAGGAATGAGGACGAAGATTGAGAATAATGGCTTTCGGTAGCTTTCATCCCCATTTCGTCATGTTTTCTTTTTCTTTTAAACACACAGCTGTTTAAGTATTGATGGATTATCTGACAATGTTAACGTAGCAGTAATAATAATAATAGTAATAATAAGCGTGGAGTGTGTGCAACAGCTGAAAATGATAACAGAAATAGAAAGTGTCATTCTGACATGAATATCTTAGTAAGTATGAGACAACAACAAAAGCAAACAATACCCATGACTCACAATAATCTGACTGGCAAACAAGTGTTTCTTTAAAAGCTTAGTAAATATTAATGTGTCACACACAGTAGTTTCTACATAAATGTACAGATTAAAAGACTCAACGTTAAAATAGCAGATAGCACTTTGCTAAAAAATAAAACAAAAATAAGTGGGCGTCTTGTTTCCATCTTGTCGATGTTGAAGCTTACAGCAGAAGCTTTTCATGCCAGAAATCGTATCTATACTGTCAGTGTTTAGGCATTTACAACGACTTTTCATGATCTTACACAAAATAATGAAACAAAAATATCAACAGTGACCTGGCCCTTTGCGAAAAAGTAATCCTCTCTCTGTTTAAATAATTAATGAACTGGGACAAACTGCATTTGTTGGTAAAGTCTTTAATTGCATTAGCCAATGGCCAAATTACCTACACATAAAGAGTCTTGCAACAAGAAATAGGCGGGGAAATCTAACAAAAGCAATAAATCATACTCTGATCTAAAGTACTGCAAAACCAGACCAAAACAAAGCCGCTGGCTTTAGTCTAGAGGGGATTATAAATCTATTTCTAAGGCTTTGAGACTCCAGTGAACCACAGCGAGAGCATTTATGCACAAATGAAGAAAACCTTAGACGATGATGAACCTTCACAGGAGCCTCTCAAAGTTAATCCAACAGCACAGCGACGACTCGTCCAGGGGGTCAGAAAGAAAACCAGAGGATCTAACGAACAGCAGGTACGATTACACAGTTTTCATGATTTAACTGTAAGAAAGTGAACAAAGCGAACTACACCCACATTCAGCTGTGGAGGTGTTGGTGTGATGGTCTGGGATTCCTAGTTTTTCAGAAAAGTCAAAAAACCACCAAAGCCGAGTGTCAAAACGTTTTTGCGAAAGTGAGGAAATTATTTAAAATTTTGCCCCTATTCTGCGACACTTCCAAAAACGTTGACGGAAACCCAGCTTGGGTGACAAACGATGAAAAACAGCAGCAATCGGCGCTGGGGTGAAAACTTTGTTCACAGCACTGCACATCTGATTAGGTAACGTAACGCTCAGCTCTATTATGCATTGAGGCACAAGGAGGCTCGTGGGAAATGAAATCAGATGATGGAGTGGTCCGTGGTGGTTTGAATGTCTTTTTCATTACAATAGGTAAAAATGTAAAACACCACAGATTATTACCAGCTGTAGTTTTATTTTTATTTTTTTAAATGCTTCCAACGCCACCCCTGTGGGTAGTCAGCGCATGGCGAGAAGAGATAAAAATCAACATGTCGCACATTCAGCCTCTCCGCTGAACGTTGTGAGACGGTCAGGATCGTGGTCAGCGCGAGGGGACAACCGGAGGTCATCGCACGGACGCGTTAGTCAGGCTCGCATGCAGCTAATGAAGCAGACAGGAGTTTGTTCACACACGAAGGAGCCAGCAATGGGCGGGTCAAATCTTCAGCAGTTTGATTTATGAGAGCTTGGATCCACCTCACAAACTGGATAATGGAATTTATTTAATCTACAATTATGCATGACACAGTGAAGACTGGAACTGGGGAAAAAAAAAGAGTATAATCTCACAGGAAATGAATGTAAGTACCCCCCTCGCCCCCCAACACCTCACTCTATTTTCCTAATGGAAATGCCTCAGTGCAGCAAAGCTTCTTGTCATAGTTGAAACACATGAAATAGAAGATTCAGTTCACAGATTCAGCCGTTAGCTGTGCAAGGATGTACTGTATGATGTGCCAAAAAAATAAATAAAAAGGGAAAACATCTGTCACACGCAAGCCGCAGACGCCACCATATGTAAAGCACTAAATGAGAGGCATGACTGGAGGTGTTAAAGGCTCAGGGAAGCACTTCTGACAGTTGGCAGAAAGTTTCTTCTTTTGAAAAAATTTCAAGTTTGGCACTTCATGTGGGGACTTTGTAATTATTTTAATTGCAAAGTAGGAAAAATCCAGGAACCATTCAGCAGCAGAAAAACTCATTATGAATGATAAGTACAGCTGTGACTCATCCAAACATTTTAACTCAACCCTAAAAACATGTGTTGTTAGTTTTATTTAAAAAAAAATTAATCAATCAAATGTTCACACTGAACATCGACGGCTACGGATGACATCCTGATTACAATATAAGAAGACGGATGATAAAACAAACTGAGCTCCTGAGTGGATGCTGAAGCGATGGGAAAATTCAAACACTTGGAACAGCATAAATTTGGTGGCACAATCTACTAAACGCCAGGCAAACGTTTTGCACTTCTGCACCGAATTCCCAACGCAGGAGGTTCTGACACCTTGGAGATGCAGACACGCCCAACAAGTCGAGGAGATACGGGCGGATCACATCTTTATTTATTTTTACTTTTTTTTTCCTTGCGCCAGGTCGCAGCTGTATTCGTTTCAGCCACAAGCACAACTGGTGCAGAAGTGATCAAAGAGAAATGGCGGGGGGGAAGATTCGAGAGATAAAAAGGTTTTCTCTGTCACATCTGTTTTATGTTTTAACT
Organism: Poecilia formosa; assembly: GCF_000485575.1. NCBI lineage: Eukaryota > Metazoa > Chordata > Actinopteri > Cyprinodontiformes > Poeciliidae > Poecilia > Poecilia formosa. The sequence goes on from NW_006800273.1 coordinate 648,080, forward strand.
GATTCATTTGAGGATAAAAAAGCACTGATTGAAGGTAAAGTAGATGCAGTAAGTGGCGTATGAATGATCTGTCATCAGAATAAAAAAGAAAAAGAAACACTTTTGATTTTTTTAACCTTGATTACATGCTATGATTTTTAATCAAGAAGTGAAGAAAATTGTGTGACAACGTCTTGTACGCGTTTTCTCTCGGAGCAGAGATTCCTCACTTAGCCAACGTTACTCGACGATAACACACCTTCTTTGAAAAGTTAACTTGCTTGAGTTCTCTCTATTAAACTCCCTGTGCGAGCTTTTTATCTGCTTTGACATTCCAGAATTAGACGAATTGTACTCTGATTTTTTTTATAAAAAGGCAAATAGCAGCGGGATTTGAAAATGTAGAAGCTATGAGGACGTAACCGATCGGATAAACCCTCGTATGAGGCCCGGTGCAGCAGGAAAGAGGATCAGTCCCATGCTGTTTTCTAAAAAAAACAAAAAATTACCACAAGCTTTCAGAAAACAGTACTTTTCCCCTTCCAACAACCAAACTCTGTTATTGCAAAATCTAACTCTCTGTTTATAATTTACATAAATATACACCGATATTGGGAAACTTTGCTTTACCTCATACATAATACATCATCTAAATGTGAGCAAACTGTTAGCACAAAAGAACACCAAATGTATAGCTTTTAGGAGCATATATGTATTTCTGCTTGCTTTAAGAATTACAAAAAAAAGCAGCACAGACTATAATTGGTACACAGTCAACATGTCCAAAACAATATTTGAAAGCACTCTGACCTTTTCCCCTCTACATTACAAAAAAATGATCCACAACCTGACCGTTTTTTATGAGTCTAGGCTTACACTGTCCACTTAGTTTTGTCTGAAATTGCAATGCCGACTTTTTTTTTTGGGGGGCGGAGGGAGGGCATTCATCTCCAAAACAGGAAATCTAGTAGGCAATAAACTCCAGCGGCACTAAAGCACCGCCAAGCCACATGTGCACACAGTAACCAAGTTACGTGGCCATCAGCCTCTAAATCTCCATTTAGTCAAAGTTTGCAAACTCAACTTGGCTTCCCTCAAGCCATAAAGCTGGCACTGATCAGAGTGCAGTCATTAAAGGAATAACGGTCGGCGAACATCAATAAATGCCTAGAAGGCTTCTGGTCCAGGTCAATCATTGGAGTCGGTTAGCGGTCTCCAAACAACAGAGCAAATTCATCACAAGAGTTAATCACATTGGGCAAGTCCGCACCTCGCCTCAGAACAATATCCGCTAACGACATTAACAAAGGGCCAGTAATATGATGTGATTTCCTGCTGTCACCCAGAGGTGCTGATCGATGACGGCGGAGAGGGGAGCATAATTCAGGGAAATCCAATGAACCCGTACGAACGCGTCTGACTTTTGTATGTACACCAAAAGGCAGAGGACGTGTTGTACTGGGGAAAAAAAAAAAGAAAAACATGGATCCTCAGACTGTATGTGCAGGAAGACTCATGGTAACAATAAAAGTCATTCATGTGGGAGAGGATCTAAAGTTTTTCCTACTTTGAGGGAAAGCCAACAAAGTATTCGGTGGGAGGGTCAAAAGATTTAATTAACCTTAAGAAGAAAAGGATTCGGGGAAAAAAAAGAGACACAAAGGAACCTTCTGCAGACCTGTGAATGCTCTTAGCGCCCAAAGGGACACCGAATTTGCTCCCTGAAGTGAGTCCAGGCCTTCTGTTTCTATCTGAAGCCACATTTTGAAGCAGTAGTTTATTTGGTGGCAACTGGATTGTTCTGAAATCACACACAGTTTCCAAACAAATCTTCAAAAATAGTCAGTAAAGATGGAAAACCCCCAAATGATTTTTAAAAATATCTTTCATGCTGTAATTTTGATCAGAATGAGAATTTAAATGAGCTGGATGGTTTTCATCCATCCAGCTCACAAAAAGAAATGAGACTGAAAACTGAGAATCCCTCATTTGTCATGTTTACTGTTCAAAACGGGCTCCGCACCACGTTTACACATATAAAGGAAAGTCTTGTTTAAAATAATGTGTGAAAATACTAAAATATAATATTTAAGTTACAGACTAAAGGTTTCACAGAAAACACCCTGAATTTCAACCTGCTATTTAAAGATTGTGTGACAGCAATCAAATGATTAAGTCCAAGTTCCAAAAATCCACGATTTATACATTTTTTGTCTTATTTTGAGCTAAAAAAAAAACAACAAAAAAACATATAGTTTTCCTTTTTTGTACTTTCATTTTCAAAACTTTTTAAAATTTAAACTGTACTTTGAAAATAATCTCACTTTAAGATTATTCAGTGAGATTAAGTAGTTACTATAAAGTAATATGCGCAGTAATCTGCATGTCTGTCATCAACTTGCCAACAGCATTTCCTCTATTAGAGTGATGGCTGAAAGGCATTTCGATTTTTGCGACCTCAGTTATTTCCAAAAAAAGCAAACTTGGGAAAAGTCTAGAAGCTTCCTTTCAGCCAGGTAAACGGCAGTGCACAGAAACAAGTCTCACATATTCTCTGCCAGAAGCACTTTAAAACTGAAGGAATGTGAAAATTTGGTGGTTTTAGACCACAATGTTTTTAAATTGTTCATCTACACAATGAGAATGTTTAAGTTTTTTTTTTTTTTTTTTTTTTTTTTCTGGTTTCACATTAAGATTCTCAAATAAATTAGTCTAAAATAATTCAAATCCTTCTGGATTCACATTTAAAGAAATACTTTCATTTTTATATTTATTCTGGTTGTAAATTTTAACATTTTGGAGAAGCACAATCAGAGGGCTGACTGGGATCTCTAGAGGAGGTGACAGATATTAGATATACAGTGAAAACATGTCTGTCAATAACTATAGCAAGGATATAAGGCCTGTTTTGGTGATAACCATTTAAAAATTGGTTTCTGGGAAGGATGGAGTAAATTTTGACTTGCTACTTTCAAACAAAAGGGCTGCATGGTGGTGCAGTCGGTACCTCTGCTGGAGGTCTGGTGTTCAAATACCCATATCGCAATAAAATTAAAATAATAAAAACATGCTAAAAACATTGCCCAACATTGCTTGCAGCTTGACATCTGTAGAGAGACATTTCCTTTCAGGAACAAACTTCTTGGCTGAATGAAAATAATTGAAAATCTGACTTTGAAAGGGAAACGATGTCATCTCAGCTACAGACACAAGTTCCCAACCTTTAAGTGCTTCATGTATGGTGTTGGTGATAATATCGTGCACTTATTTAACCAGATTTACTTTGACAAGAGCAATTTTGAGCAAAACATTGTAAGATCTCTCATGTCATGCCAACCCCCTTGTTGAACTGTCTTACAGGCTTCAGTGACCTTATTGGATTTTAATGTTCACTGTGGAGACAAAATCGTTCGCCGATTTGCAGTAACACAATAAAATTCCCAATCGTATGAAATCTTAAACGACTTAAGCAGTTAGTTGAGTCTCCAACGGCAGTGAGTCAGTCCTCAGATGTCTGGTGCCACCTTCAGTAGGCGCTGAGCGAAAACACTTGAATGTTCGATGGTCTGTAGCCATTTCTGGCCTCTTGAGCAGGACGAGCTCAGCGTAGAGGCAGCCTTCTCGCTCGACCTCCTCGCTGTCAGTTAAGCGACGAGCCCCAGACTCGGGCCCTCCAACAGCTCCAACCGAACCTCGATCCGTATTCACAGCAGCCTGCTCGCTGTCATATTCACCTTTCATGGCTCTCGTCTGCCGCCCGGCCTCATTGTCACTCGGCTGAGGATGGGTGACCAAGCAAGCCGGGCAAGGGGCGAGGCCTGAATAATGGGTGCTCTACGTTCTGCCGCGAAAGCCTGGAGCCCAATTGTGTCCGTGAGCAAAACGCTTCCGACAGGAAAACACAAACGTGAGAAAGCAAGAGAGAAAGACAAAATGCTGCAGAAAGGAGCAAGCAGAGAGCTGACAAAGAACGTAAAAGAACCTGCATTAGTTCTTTTAACAACATCTACAGCTGCTAAAAAGTGCGGCTCAAACCACAGACGAGCGCACCAGCCCGACATGGAGCAGGTCCTCTTATCTTTGTGACAATTTAACAGAGAAGGAAAAGCAAATTGATAAAATGTGAGGAAACAGAAACAAGCAACAGAAGAAGTGGGATTTTTTTTTTTTTTCCTCAACTTCCAAGCTCTGGATTTCTACAGCTTTCAGCAGCATGGTGCAGGACATCCCTGCAGCTCCTGTCTAAGCCCCACTGCCCTCTGATGGTGCTGCCATGCTGACTTGTAAGACAGGCTCTCGCTGCCGTCTCTTGACAGTTCCTGATCAACCACCCATCACCTCTCAAGCTCCCTGTGAAAGGTATACAAAGCGAAACTACCTTGAAGCAACATTAAACACTGTCGACATAAAATGCTCCACCCCAACATGCTAAATGTTAGACTAAAAGACTTTTTTTTTTCTTTTTGAGATAGGTTCGCTTAGTTATTTCTGGAAATGTTGTCTTCCTGGTACCAAAAAGACTCCTGGAAGCTCCGCTTCTCCTTATCCAGTTTGATGTCTCGGCTCAGCAGCTGTCAGTTTCAGAGCAGCAAGCCGCTGGTCTGGCAGCTAGCAGCCAACGTGGCAGAAAGCGTCTGCTGTCGTTCACCTGGGCGCAGGGCCCCACACCCATTCATCTTTAACAGGGAGCTGTAAGGCCAAGAGGACTTGTCATAACTCTGCTGGAAGGCCAGCAGTGATGGAGGGCGCCCTGCAACAGATGCTTCAGGATGATAAGCAAGGTTAATGGGGCTGACCTCACCCTGAAGCACGCCGCCTCGTCAAACACCGATTGAAACCCAGAGGAAGCAGGATAGAAATTTACTGTCTGAAAAAAAGATGTCGACTCCATCGTATGCATATGTAAAAAAAAAAACAACAACTTTGTGGCATAAATTGCGTCATTTAGGGTAATTTATACATCACATTTACATGATTGCATATTAGGATTGGAATAAGCAATTGTTTAATTTAAATAATCGTTAACTAATTTAAGAAGGAGAAGAATAAGTTTTACTTATATAGCATTTTTTTCAGCAACAAGGCAGTTCAATTAATCGTTTATTAAGAGTATACAGACTCAAAAAGGCCATTTGGTTAAATAAACCCAACATATTTAGAACAGAAATTAAGCCAAAACTGTACAAGAAATATCTACATTTTACGGTTATAATAAAAAAATATATATATATTTTTCTCTGTAATTATGTTCTACCCAGAGCTCATCAAGTGGCAGTTTTAGCTTCACCTGGTTCAAATTCAGTCAATAAATGAATCTACAAATAAGTAAGTTATTAATTGGTTAATCCAAATAAATAGTCAACAGATTAACTCTTCACTGTGTTGATCAAGCAGAAAGGGCTGAGCTTTCCTCATGTTTATGTTAGAAAGGGGCTGATGCCCCACAATAATGGATGCTGCAGTTCACTGTAAATGTTACAATTTTCATCCCAATACACATGCGCTACATCATACAGAGGCACGGGAACCCACACTGTAGAATGGGCTTCCTTTCTCCATTAGATCGGACGAAAATCGACTATAATGCACATGAAAATGCATCACAAGAAGCGTGACAGCAGCTTTGTTTTTAGCTTTAAGAAGCGCCGTTCAATAAGGTCAAAGCCTACGCTGTAAACATTCGGCCTCAGAGGGGTGTCATTATTGCAGCAAGCGGTAACCGTAACCTGGCAGCTGGATAATAACTGAAGGTGCAATAACTGTCACTGTTGGCGCCGAGAATACTGACAAGTAGCTGTTTCAGCTGTACTTGTTTGGCAACATTGTGTTTGCTTCTTGTTAATGACAAACAGGAACATTTCATCTGAGAAAAGCGGAAAAATAAACATCAGGAATTGTAGAATGCTCATAAAGACTTGAAATGTTCATAAATGATAAAAGGAAATAGATTAAATCTGGAAGGAGATTTATTTTCAGTACAGTCAACCATGTTCCTTTTCAGTCAGAATGAAAACGTTTGGAATTTTATTTATTTAATTTATTTATTATTATTATTTTTTTTTTGCAAAAAAAGTGTAAATATTACAAACCCGGTGTTGTGTCTTGCCTCACCCAGTGCACTGGATTCACTAACAGCTACACACACTACCAGTACCACTAACTAGCCCAGTTGCTTGACTAAAACAGAAAAGATGATTAGCAAAAACCAAAGTGTTGTCTTCATCTTTGTTTCCAGACAATGTGAATGTCAGAGAACTCCAAGTGAAGAGAAACACTAAAAGCGCTCTTAGCACAGAATGTTGGCGTAAAATGGTAAATATTTCAGCATCAAGTCAATGAAAGGGATGTCATAGTTGCACTTGTGTCTCCACGGCTGTGGCCTGAAGGTGCAACACCAAACGGAATCCTCTTCCTCGCTCTCCAGCACTCTGAAGTCCGGCTTTCACCCCATAAAGCACCATGTCAGTGGAATTCGCTTGGACAGCTACACATTTTCCCCTTTTCTTTTTTTTTCCTTGGGCTGTATCATACTCTCAGATCATTTATGAATGAGCTGGCGGGATGTCTGCATCACAAGATGTGCCTGAACTTTGTGAGAGCGTGTCAGCAGACGCGCAGGCTCAGGCATGTGTTATGTTGAGTGTTACTAAGTGGAATCGCTCCACCGATCATGCAGATGTACCTCGATGTAGGGGCTCGCCGTCAATTGATGGGGTGAAATGCAACGACACACACTCGCATATTAAGCGTTTGTATGCTCACACCTCTTGTCCAATTATTTAAATTGATAAAATGGGTAAATTTGCTGGGTTGTAATCAGTTTGATTCTTGTAATTAAATAAAAAAAACAAAACATACATTTTACTTACCAGTCTGCTGTAGAACATTGGAGAATAGCTCCAGGTAGATAAACTAAGTGAATATCTAAGCAATCAGAGGAAGTCTGGTCTAATACAGTTAGAGCAAGTAGATTGTTCTCACTTCTGCCTGAAACATCCTGCAAAAAATGTATCTCTAAATTAGAAGGACCCAGGCTTGTGCATCGATTGCCAAAATTGTCGGAGTGAAAATGCTGGCAGACAACAAAAATTACAATAGATTTATTTTTTACGACAAAAAGAGTTCATTTAATAAAAACTATATTTTTTATAAAACAAGCTTGTTTTTTTTTCCCTAGAAAACTGATTTATAAAATCAGTCAATTGTTTTTAATTTAATTAATCTGAGAAAAAAAAAAAAGTTGTCGTCTATTCTCAGCTCTCTGTAAAGGTTTGATCAATGGGTGTGCCGCAGTCTTTTCGTGCAATTGTTCACCGTTAAATTTAAATAAATGATTAATGCATTGCATTCCACTTAACATTATCAATTTGAAGTGTTCTTGAATTGCATTTATGAATCAGACAAAATGTTTTTAAAGGTTGTAAATGGCCCACGCACCACACTTTGGACAACCCTGCTCTAAATGAACAAAGGTAATGGAGAAACGTCTCAAAAGGTGTGTTTGAGTGGCCAAGTCGATGTGCAGACCCAAGTCGATGGTGAATGAATAATGGCTTTAACAGTACATCAGAAACAGCTTAAGGGAAGCAAGCAGTTTCTCAAGATGTACTGAACTCAGTACAAGTGATCACATGTTAATGCGTGACGATACTAAATGTGAGCGTTGTCCAAGTTTCAGCTGTTTGGTAGGGGTTTTTCAGGAAGGCCTTGGAGAATATCAAGTAATATGACTTTGCTTAAAGAAAGAAAAAATAAAGCTTGTCAGCATTTTCTGACTTATGCAGTGACCCCTTCACAGAGCAGGAGGTCAGTGCTTAATGACATGGAGGGTTAAAAATGAAGGTCGCAGCAGCAACATTCCACAGACTGCAGAATAGTCTTATTTAGTGCAGACATATTTCTTATTCTCCAGTGAAAGTGACCCAGATCGAACGAGTCAAGATTCTTTGACTGGCTGTGATTGGCCATAACAATAGAAAGTTTGCTAACATTTAGGTGTGGCCTGGCAATTCGTAGACTGAAGAAAGAAAGTTTTACGGCAAAAGAAATGTGACTTTGCTCGCCTTGCTAAAGCTGCGTGTTTGTTTAAATATGAAATATGATGAGCTGAAAAAAAAAAAAAGTGAAACAGTTGCATAACAATTAAACAACCCCCTCATTCTAAATGGCTGAGCTTAGCTGCCTTGCCAAATATAACTGTGGGCCTGGGCTGGAGTTGTGGGTGGATGTAGGCCTCTGCCTTCCCCTCGGTTGTGACTTGGGGCCCGTGGGCTGCTCAGGGCCACTCGAGATCATTCGTAGGCCTGGTTCTCTTTCATCTCCATTATTTACAGATTTGGACTGAGGAACAATCTCCCTCGCGGCAACTCATTGGGATTATTCTCTCCCCGTCCTGCTGCACAGAATCTTTTATTTGCCCAGACATCACTGGTTAAGCACTGGCCTCACAGGGACACTGCTTTAAGCCTTCCTTATTTGCCCTCTATGTGATTTACAACAGTAATAGACTTGAAATGGGGATGGGGGGGCTTAGCGTCTGAGTTATTCAGCACAAGGCAAGCAGGATGAATATTTTAGCAAAGTTAAGAAGACAACTCTTCTTGATGTTCACACAGAAGGCAAAGCCATTTTTTTTTTCTTGGCCTAGATGTCCAACTTTTGTCACGACAATCTCAATGACCCGAGTGCGATCTTTTCAACCCCCCCCCTCCCAAAATTCGCCACCCTCATATGTGGTACTAAGTCGGGTATGTATCTGTTTTCAAACGGTCATGACGCATTTCATCTGACTTTTATGTCACCGATGTCGGACATGAGTCACAATTCTGCACCAGCAGAAGCCAGAGGAGATAAATCCAGATGTAAACAAAGGCTCAACAATTACAAACGTGTGAAAAAAGTCACAGACGTGCAGTTAAAAAGCTAACGTAACGCTCGCTCTGTTGTCGTGTGCTGATTGAAGCTGGGCCGTTGCACTGATTCGAACCCGATATGTTCTCATTCAGGAAATAAACTGCAGATCACCCAGAAACTCTTTGTCTTCATAAAAAAAAACAAAAAAAAAACTACACAACGCAGAGTCGAGGGGTTACTTGGGCCGGCCTGGTACAGTGGAGTGAAGCAGAACCCGGTTACATACAGCAGTTGACAACTGCAGTGGAAAATTACTCATGATGCTTGAACTTCTTCTTGTTTCCATAGTAGAGCCACAAACATCAAAGTCTTTAAATCGGGTTTTATGTAACAGACCAAATCCAAATAAGGATAATAAATGATTTTCCAATAAACAAACCTAAAAACTGTGGTATGGATATAAAATCAGCTCCCCTGACTCATTGGTAGAGGTTATTTCACTGTAATTAAAGCTGCAAATCTTTTGAGGTACGTCTCTAATAGCCTTGCTCATCTGCAGATTAAACATTTCCCCCCATTTGCTAAATAGTTCAAGCTCAGTCAGAGTGGATGGAGAGAATATTCAAACAGTTTTCAAGTCTTACCATCTGCTCTCAATTAGATGTAGGTCTAAACTTTGACAGGGCCCCTGTCAAAGATTTGTTTTGATCTAAGTTATTCCATCGCAGCTCCAGCTGTGTGTTTAGGGTCACTGTGGTGCTGGAAATTGAACGACTCCCATAAGTCTCAAACTTTTTTCATCCAGGTTTGGCTTTTTATTTAACTCAATTAATCTGTTCATCCACTCTGACAAGCTCAACCGTTTCTCCTGAAGCATCTCCACACCATGATGCTGGTTTTGCACGTTTTGTTGGATTCAGGGTTCAGCTAAACCATAACTTTTCCATTTTCAGATGATGGACTCAAAAGTGACCCTTGAGATGTTCAAAGCTGACAATATCACTTCAAGACTTTGCCAAAAATCTTCCTAGTGGCATGTCTGGTGACACTGGAGAACTTTATTCACTAATTTAGGTGAATTTTGAGTAACAGAGATTATGAATACTTCTGTCAGAGACCGTGGCTGTTTATATTTTCAACCAACAAACTTTAAAACTTAAAATGCGAGACTGCACAACAAAGTAGCGTTTACTAATTTAATCAAAAGTCGGGAGGACTTAGAGGCTTAGCAGAATACAAAATCACCAAAAAAGAAACATAAGAGGAGATAAACAGAGAGGAAACTGCTGGAAACTCTGCATTCCCACTTTTTATTTTTTTTCTACCATCCCCTGAAATAATGCACTGTAATATTTAGAGCTTTTGTCACACCGATGCTGCAAAAAAGCAGCCCGATGACTTTGGAAGACAGAAGAAAGACGCGGCCGCCCCCCTTCGGGGCGACGCATCCAAAGTCGGGCCATCAATCTCCAGGCCCGGTGTGTCTGCGGGTCGCCGTTTGGGGATTCGCTGTGAACACGAGCTCTGATGAAACTTGATGCCAGGCAATTTTACTTTTCCACTTTGTATAATGAGGTAAAGTTGTGTGATTGTGTGATGCATTGCTTGTCAACTTAATCCCATACGATTGTGCACGTGGCCCAGCGAGAGCACCGGTCTGCGCCGCGTGCCGCACGTTTGAATGGCACCATGTGCTAAACCATGGATGAAAGTAATTACATCCCTGGAATGAACCAGTGTAAAAACTTGAGGATGCAATTATGCTTCCATTGAATAACTCATCCTTCCTGGCAAGAGCTAATTGCATTAAAATGGATTGTGTGTATCCTCTAGCATGAAGCATTAAGATTAACGCCAGGACAGTTAATAGTGTGTCATTTCCAAACAACTGCCCCCACACTCCCCACGCCCTTCCCTCCCCCAGCCCCATGTCTCTAATATAAGATTAGAAGCGGGGAGAGGGGAGGAAAAAAAAAAAAGGGGAGTGCAGGAGGACAGAAAAACATATTCTGTCTCTCAGCATCTGCTCTCCCAGCTGGGAAAAGACCCGAGCTATTCATCAGGCTCCAACACCGCTGTTTTCATGTATTCAACTCACTCAAAGGTCACACTGTTAAAATACCAATCTGAAATTCTATGGCAATGTTGTTGTTTTTTTGGCGCGCCTTCCTTTTAAATAAAGCAAACCTTAAGGGCAAAGTTATTTACATGCAACACAGAAGGGTGTGGGCAGACATATGCATTTCTGCATTGCTTATCTGTTTGCTTTTGCTTCGAGGCCTGCGGCCATGAAGATTGTCTTGACTTTTTTTTTTTTTTCTTTTTTCTTCCAGTTATCAAAACCCAGTGCAGAAAATGATTTGGTCTTATTTCAGAATAATCTAGAAAAACAAAACCAGAACAATCTCAGAATCTGTAGAGTTAGAAGTGCACACCGATGAGCATCGCTGCTATTTCAAGCAGTTCACGCCAAACTGATGCAGGTGCTAATGACATACAGGAGGCTGGGAACGCACCTGCTTATTTTTAATCATCCATGTACAGAGTTCACGTTTCCAGTAATACCTGTGCAGTGAAGTACGAGTGGCAAAGTGTTTCAGCGGTTTTATTCTGGAGCATTTGAGTATGTTTACTCTACAGCACAGGCTCGTTTCAGCGGTTTGTCCTCAAAACACCCCACTTGGTGTTCAAACACTGTCACACAAAGTAAAACTTTAAAAACTTCTTTTTCATATGATGAGTTATTCTGTTTATAGCAAGAAAAATACTGGCGGTGCAGTGAAAAAGTGACTATAAGAATTGTTGCAATTTTTTAAAAACATTTTTAGCGTGCAAAGCCCCAACTTGTGATCTTTCTCTGATTGCTTACTGAACTATATGGAAGAGCTACTAGCTTTTGTTGACAATGACACTCAACAGTGTAGTTACATTTTTTAACAGCTCACTGAAAATGAATAGTAGCTAACTTCATGTCTTCTTTAATCAGTAAAATCCTTTAAAAGTAGATTAAAAGTGTGTGATTTTCAATATTAGTGAGGAGTTTAAAGTTAAAAGCACAGAAATGTAAAGAGATTTTTTTTTTTTTTTTTTTTAAGTATTACATTTTATTGCTGTGGTCCATCCAGAAGGAAAAAGAATAGGCGAGAGTGCAGGACTACAAGAAGATAACATGAAGGCTTGATAAAGTTTCTCTGTTTTTGCCATTTTGAATTTTCAGTCTCCGTTACGAAACATGGCGGATATGGAAATATTTGGAAATCTCAGAGCAAAGGTGAAGATTCACGTTCTGAATGGGATATGTATACGAATAGTAGTGAAACCCTGTTTAACAGCTTTTTTTTTTTTTACATACAGCAGAGTTCAACTTGAATTTACTTCTATTCATTCATATTTGTTCCATCATGGTGTTTCTATGGCGATGATGAACAGGTTTGCATCAAATGTTTTGCCCATGTTCCTTTAGGCTTACATCTGATCACAAGGCTACAACAGATGGTTTACATTGTTTCTCTTCACTTTACACCAATCACTGCCTCTTCAGATTTTATGGTTTTAGGCGTTTTGTAGCAAACAGGCCCATAATTAACAGAAAACCCATTTCAATAGAGCTACCGGGCTTTTTTTTTTTTCTCTCTCTCTTTCTCTTTGCTTTATATCTGCATCTCAGTTCTACAAAATGCTTAAGTTGCATTTCTGGCGCGCCAAATAACGTGCGCGTTCTCTTGCAGCACTCCCAAATGGCTCCACACGCTGTGTCATGGCTCCCTGTCAGCTGCCCAGCGCTCCACCAGGCAGCTAATGCCTTGAAGAAATGGGCTCCCGAGCTCAACAAATAATCCCTGCAGCATTCCTGTCCTCGCCTCCCTCCTCCGTTGCTGTCAGGACAAATTTAATGTGACACATATTCACAAGAACATGGTCGCTCGTAATTGTTCAGACCCGAGACGTGATAACGGTGGTTAGCCACTTGCGTGTAGCGGTGGCGCCACGAAACTTAGCGAGTCTGTACAAATTCTCGCTAATGGCTGCTGAGACGTGTTAAAAGAGAAATACAATTTCTCAGTTAAATGATGTGTAAAACAGATCCCACACAGGGGATGTCGCAGTGTCTCGCGCTCTCTCTCTTTTTCTCCTCCTTGCTCTGAGAAGGGCCGTCTTAGAAGTTGACTCGTATTCCCTGAGCACTTTTACACCCATAAATACTGTATAAAAAAGTATAGAAAATTTTATCATGTGTATTATTAGCTGCAAAGGCTTTCTGTGATGTCGTGAGCAGCTTCTAACAAACCCTGATAAACAAAAGAAATGTGATCACAAGCGAGTCTGACACAGAAGGTGTAGTAATTAAACCAGCTGTCTGCTATTGACGGTTTCCGTGATGATGGGAGTAAAACAACATTTCATTCTACATTTACATTAAGCAAAATGTTTTTACATATCATGTGCAAGCCCATTAAACGCTGCTCGATAACGATCCGGTTAAAAAACTGATCAGGTAATTCATTTCTGTAATTACTGCAGATGAACTACACTGTCACAGCAGTGCATTCAGTCACATTATCTGAAACTGATAAGTTTGTGATGGGGAAAGTAGATGTAGTCAGAAAATAACCACGTTACAAATCAGAAAATTTTAAAATCTTTGAAGAAGCTGCCATTTGGTTTCCGTTTGTTTTCAAGTGTCTTGAGCTGAAAATTTGCATCTGTTTCTTTAAAGGGATCATTTCTTATGACAAAGTCCACCTGTAGTAGTATTATCTATCCACAACACCCTCTTTACTTGATCAGACCTGTACAAACTCACTTAGCACAAGCTTACGCTAGCTAACATCCGGTTTAACTAAACGATTGGTCATAAAGTTACTGAAGACACGTCATGATTCATAAATTATTTATTTACTATGAATTGTGTTATTCAAAATGTGTTTATTTAGACATAATAAAGTTTGAGCTTTGTTTATCTAGCGCTAGCATTTTTAATGTAAACTACATACCCATGCAGTTGTTAGCGCTGCAAAGAAAAACCAAGTCGCTATTATAATTGAATAAATACAAAAAGCTGATTTTAAGCCAAACATTACAAAACTACTGGACAGAAAAGCATAAACTGTCTCAACCAACACAGAGAGGGCTGAGAAAAAAAAATGTTTTATTCAAACCATTCGGTGTTATTCAGACAGGATGACCCCTGCTCTGCCACTGGCACAGTGGCCGTCACGCAGATCAACCATGATTGATTTTCAGACTTTTCACTATTCACTTATTACTGTTAATGTAATCCAGCACCTCCTTCTTTTTCTGTGTGTGTGCTCTCAGTGGCATCTGGTCGCTACCAGTAAAACCGAGCTGAGACATTTTCTGTTCTGTCAGCAGGAATCAGTCAACGCCGTCACGAGACGAGGCGGGACACGGCGCCGCCACAGCAATGTATAATGAATATGTTTATAATCTAACTGCATATGCCGATGTATTATTCATCAGCTCTGTATTTACATTCAGACGGAGCTCCTCTGACTGTTTTGGTGCGACTGCTCCAGGCTAAGGCTGACTTCTGACTCCTCAAGCTGCTGGGTTAAAGAAGTACCAGTCCAGCTACAGACCCCTGCCATCTCTACTTTAAAAAATATATATTCTAATTTGGGAAGGACTGGGGATATTTCGCATCTTGGACGTCTGCTTATGTATGCATGCATTTGTTACAATTAACAAAACATGCCTATAGAGAACAGAACAACAACTAATGCTAGAAGAGACTATGAAATGTTGTTTTTTTAACAACCCAAAGCCAAATTCAACCTTGAACGAAAGAGTTGTGCGCCCTGCATGGAGACTGACTTTCCTAGACCTCAGCCTGTAGTGTCCCACTTGATAAAGCAACTGAATGGTTGAATCTACTGACAGTAATGATTCCTTTAGTAATAGTGTCTCAGCTGAATGATAATTACCTTTTTTACATTAAAACCACAAACTCTAACATGCAAGAACATCTAAAAAAAATTAGGATGTTGTGAAAAAGTTAAATATTCACACCAACTTGTTTGAAAAGAGAAACTGATGTTACATAAATCCATTAAAAATAGAGTGAAATATTTCAAGCTTCTATGTTTTTGTAATTTTATTGATTATAGCTGAATAATGAAAATCACAGATTCACAAGAAATAGGTTCACTCCTTCACTGACTATGAAGTTATCACATAGACAGACACTCGTATTTCTGTATTGCAGGATCATTTTCTTACATTTTTACTCATCTGTGAGCAAAATGAGCAAAATGACAAAATAAAGACATTAAACATTTCACTCTTATGTGTAAACAATCTGAACGGTTGTTATCGTGTTATCATTTTTGTACAGCACTTTGGTGCCGTTTTAAACCTGCTTTTAAAAGTGATATATAAATAAACTTAAAGTTTCACTTTAAGAATCAAAATATCTATTTCTTCACAACAGTCAATAGTTTTTTTTGTTGGTGTTGTTTTTTTAGATGTACCTGTATTGTTTTCTGGGGTTGCTGAACAATAAGTTGAACTTAAAACATCCAACATCACTATAGACCTCCAAATGAGTACTTGTTTTAAAAAAATGACGCAGAGAAAATAACACGCAGCGAGAGGAAATAGTATTCCCTCAGCAAATTACATGAACAGCTGACACCTTGAAAAAGAGAGAAGCAGGAAAATGGAAGTTTAGTTGTGTGTTTTTTTTTTGTTTTTTTTTTCCCCCTCTACGTTGATTTAAACAATCTGACAGCAATCACACCCAAGCAGACCCTTTGAAACAAGTGCTGTAAGCTTTGGGCCAGCATAGAGACTGACGTAACGATTTCAGGAGAAGATGCTTGCAGCCCACAACATGCCACTTTCATGTGGCTGAGATGCAAAGGCGCGCGCGCGCGCGAAGTCTGCGCGCGAACGCGCCTCTGTGGGCGAGAAACGGCCAAACTTTGAAGCGATTAAGAAGATCCTGTACCGAGTGCAGGGAGATTGCGTGGTCTCGGTATCGATTTGACTCCTGGGTTTTCCCGCTGCTGTTTATTGGCCCTTGACTTCGCTTTTGTGCTCAGGAGACGCCTGCAGAGTCCTGACTGCCAGCTTGACAGACTGAGATTCCTGAACTCGCAGCAGGACGTCGTCCCACCCGATAAACCCCCGCAGGAGCGCACACCCACTC
>NW_006800274.1:0-36033 GCF_000485575.1 Poecilia formosa
TTTTTTTTTTTTTTTTTGGTTGTTTTTTTTTTCTCAAAGTAATAATGCACAATCATCACTTTTAATATTTTTGTGTCAACAATGAAGATATCAACATGCATGTGTTTTGTTGTAGGACAGAACATTCCCTAAAGAAACTGCAGAACCAACTTGTTTGAAAGTCAAATTGAATTCAGCACTTGTGTATTTGCATGTTTTTGGTATTCTAGAGGTTGTGAGTCTATCAGATATGATAAGCGAAAGCAATCAGGGACTCCATCTGTCAGAATGAGCATCTTCTCCTCTTCCACTTACTGTCCTGCAACAATAGCATACTAAGTGACTGTGACAAGCACTTACGGTGTGAAGAAATGTGCTTCTTTACACCACTGCTGTGGCTGTATTCGCCGGAGCAGGAGTCACATCTGGTTTTTAGGTTGAGTCCAAGGAGAGGGGCGCCGTAAAATGATCACTCTTTCCCCACGAGTAGTCACTGATTAGTTCCTGCATGAAAAACAGGTCCAGATTTAGGCCCAATCTGTTGTGCTAAATAAATTATACTGCTAGCAAGATCAGGCTGTTATGCAACTCACATCTTTCCTTTTTTTGCTACTATGTGCAATCCTTATACAGCTTTTTTATCCTTTGTACCCTTGCATACTTTATCTTAGTGTTTTCAATGGCTGAGTTTCTCCATTATTATTTGTCTCTCTTTTTTCCCCCTCTACCTTTTCTTCCTTCTTATTGTTTAACAAAATACCAGGTGTGGTACTAGTGCCATCTTTTGACAGAATGAAGGCTGTAAAAGTACCCAAGGGAGCCAAGAGCAGTCTTCACATCTCAAGAGCAGATTTAAGCAGGTCCTCATGCGTAGCGTACCTCCAGCTGTGTCATGTTTCTACCCATTTCCTGTTTGACTGGCTAATATTTAAAGAAACAACCTTTTTTTTTTACCTGCTTCCATTTTGTACACAAAGAAAGATGGATTCAATAATTAAAGAAATTACAGGTCCAGCTGCTTTTTCTGTTTAGTTTCTCTTTTTTCTAGCAGCTAGGTCTGCCACAGAAAAACACAATGCTTTTTTTTTTTTTTACATCGATTTTCCTCCTTAGAAAATGTTGTGGTCAGCTTAGCTGCAAATCAAGGAATGTAAGATCCATAACAAAACCTTTTTCCCTTCTCACTAGATGCCTTATTGTAATTCAATTTTAATGCAAGAAAGAGTATTTTGCAAAATTTTGTGAAACTTTAAAAAGGGTGCACACATACATGGTCAATTTTATGGTTTTAGTTTGATGACCACTAACCAATCTCTCTTTGAGGTCAACTTCCAGAAGCCAAGGTTCATGGGGTGCACACATGACAGCCTAATTCTCTAATCGTCCACCTCATTGTTGCAGATAATTGGACTCAAGATGAGAGTGGAAGTGGACTGAAGCATTAGTTTTATATGACTTAGTTTGTTTTGCATATTATTTAAAAGTCGGTAGTGTGATGTAAATTGTCTATGTAAAATAGACTTTAATATGTAAAAACAATTGCTTGATTGTATAGCTTTATGTATAAATACACTGTCCAGTGGTGTTGTCTGCATCTATTTAAGCAAGACTATTAGAGGTTGAATGTGGGGAAAAAAAGCCCTGCAATACTGACTGAACTACTGATGTAATGACTTTGGTACCAGAATCCGTAACTGGTGAATCCTGTTAAAAGTCTTAAAAATTTAAAAGGGGAACATTCAGGGCTGTGGAAAACTGCTAAAACTGTTGTATGGACTTCTTCATGTTCGCTGGTTTTCATCCAGCACAACGGTAACACCATAAATGCGTGTAAATGTTTGCATAAATTCACGTTCGCATTATGTTCATCAGTGCGGGTAATTGAGATTTTGTTTCAACTGTCAGGTGAAACACAACTGCTGCCTCTTAAGTTCAGGGATTTGCATAGTCGAAAATGCTGCCATCACATCTATTTGCATTAACAAATAAACTCATGCGTTAGTTTCTATACAGGCATTGCACATTTTTATTTTATATTTCATATATATTTTATTTTTTAAGCTCAAACAACTCATAATAATATCCGTAGCCAATGTTTATTTAGTCACTTAAGCACTAACTTCTTTATTTTAGTTATTTTTTGACTCTTTGACATGTTTTTTTTTATATCATAAGCAGTGATAATCTCAGAAGCTTTCTTCTTTTAGTTTCTTCTTTTAGTGCGTGTACATCATTTTGTGTCGGCTGTGGTTGCTTTTAGAGTGTACATATAAATAAAAACACATTGAAATGTGACGAATGAATGAATGGTCATGTCATATTTTGTCTGACTTTCACGTCGTCAGAGAAAGTGTTCTGTCGAGAGAGTCTTAAGGAGAGGCACTGATAGATTAAATGAAAGTTCTTCCTCAATGTGAAATTATGAGAGAAGCACATGTCAGTGAAGCACATCACATCCAAATACACCACCAGGTGTGCATTTGGAGATGTGCAGAAGTTGCAGTCAATGCATCTCAAAACGATGTTGCTACTAGTTCTGCCATTTCTGAATAAACTTTAAAATCGATTCCTAGATGGTGGCATCTGTTATTACTCCCATAAACAATTGTGTGATGTCTATGTTCATGGTCAAAATATCGTAAAATGACATTATGAATAGGACTAACTAAACAAAATGATTTCTATTTGATTGTTTCCTTCAGAATCTACTGTTACTTGTATCATTGATTACACTGTCAGGTTTTTAAAATATAAAAAATAATATGCCACAATGACTTTGGACGTTATTGACGTTACTCAAGGTAATCAAACACGATGTTATGAACATGCACACAAATACAAACACAGTGTGAGAATAATTGCCAAGGATATGGAAACACATTCATCAGTCATGCTTCTTGCAAATTTACACTCGTCCTCCTGAGGGTCAGTGGGGACACTATTGTGTGTACACACAGGACCTCTACAAATATTGTCAGAACCAAGCAAACATGTTCTTTGATTCTAATGATGTGGACAATAAGTACAGCCACACAAGCGCAAACATCAACTCAAACACAGCAGGACTGCTGTGGGTCTCCAGGTGGCAAATGGATTCCTAGAAAAGTTGTGAGTCTGTGAATTAATTACAGGTTGGTGAGATTTCAAAGTGGTTTAAAATGTTTTATTTATTTATTTATTTTTTATTTTGAACAGATTTTGAGAAAGAAACAAACAAAAAAACATTCAAATAGCAACAAAAAATTGGATGATTTGGTAAGTATCCTTCCTAAAATTGGATGTTTCTGGCTTTTTCTTTTTGTTTGCTTTATGCATTCAGGCAGCAGGTCAAGAAGAGGCTTCCCAATGGGAAGCAGCCAAATGACGGCTTTAGTGGTCAAAAACAGACGAGAGACAAGAGACAGTGAGCTAACTGAAGCATTTAAGCCTCGACAGCTTCCAAATGCTAACTGGGTGCTTTTCACATTTTCCTTGGCAGGCCACTGCTCATTCGGGCACACCTGGTGACAGCACCCACTGAGTGACCACAAATAGCCTGTGGGGAATAACAATAGCTAATATCCACTTTCACCTTGGTTGGGAGGGAAATTTGACACAATTGTGTTTGTTGACAAGGCTCTGTCTGTGCTGCTTTTTAATCACTGTGCTAGTTGCTTCAGTAATTCATTACACTGAAATATAACCTTTATCTTATTAAGCCAAAGACTAAGTTCTTCTTTGAAAGGAAAATTCACTCAGTTTAATGAGTATTAACACGTTACTGCCCAGACGTAAGATGGGTTACAGCGGTATTTACTCACCCATTATTGTCATCAGTCACCTATTGTGTTTATAATGGTTGTCAGATCTGCAATTTCAAAGCACTCAGCAATCACTGCAACGCTTTGACATTATCTTCAGCATTTTGCTGTTGATCTTGCATCACTGTTGCTGTGTCTTGCATTGCAATGATGAGTAAGCTCATGGGCTTGGTCTTTAAACATCTCTTTAAAACTCAAAAATATTTTCCTCTTGCAGTCAGTAGTTCATGACATGAAAAAAAATAAAAAAAAATATGAAAATATGAATAAAGTCCAGACTCACAAGTCACTTTTTTTTGTTTTTTTTTTACACCTTGTCTGTACAGATTTTTACTTTCGTTTGCTTTCAAAATTCCTTTAAATCTAAATAGAGTAAAGTTGAGCTAAAATATTTATCAGAGTTTTTGCTTCATATCATCACACTACTGCTAATGGTCTTATGTATGTGTAAAAAGAGGCTACATTGTAATTCCCTCAGGATCAATGATGTAACTACCTAATGAGGACTTGATGGTTGCACATTCAGATTAAGATTTTGTGACAGTAGAGATTCTTGAGCCTGGATTACAGGAACCTTACTGTAATACTAAAAAAAATGTTTGAAAACTCTTGAGGTTAGCGATCCAGTCCTTTCTAAATCTTGCCATCAAAATACAGGTTCACTGTGGACAGAAATATTATGACATACATCACATTTTCAGTGAGGCTGTGCTATTGTTATTGAAAAAAGCTCCAACTCCAACACACCGTCACTTACAGTCAGCTAGAAACAGGGATGGGAGGATTCATGCTTTTATGGTGCTTATGCAACATTCAAACACTATCATCAGAAAGTGGCAAATAAACTTGAATCTCATCAGACCAGGCAACATTTTCCAAGCTGTGACTATATAATTTTGGTGAGCCTGTGCAGATTTTAGCCTTAGGCTCCTGCTGGTAGCTGATAGGAGAGGCACCTGTTATAGGGCTGTGCTTCGTCTAATTCTGTGTTCATTTACTTCACCTCTCTGAAACGTGTGCATCCAGAGAGCGCCGTCTACATACCACGGCTGTAGCAAGTGGTTATTTAAGCAACTGTTGCTCTTGTATAACCTCAATCCCATCTGCCCATTCTTTTAAAACTTATGATACTAATAAGCCATTTCAATCCACACATCTGCGGCTCCTTGGATGTAGTTTTCTGTAAACCCAAGATGTGGTTATGTGATACACACAGACAAATTCATTTGGTAATGATGTCATTTTCAAAGCCTTTCACGTCTCCTCCTCATTCTGGTGCTTGGTTTGAACTTAAGTTGTCTTCACCACACTCGCCTAGATGCACTGACGATCATGTGATGATCTGAAACTTGATTTGTTTGAACACCTGAACAGGTATAACCCAAGAAAGAAGTGTGTATCTATGAACAACAGAGTTGACAAAGAAATATCAGCAAATAAGGGTCAAGAACAAAGAATTTCATAAAGGCATGACAGCGATACTTACTGACATTCTTTGTTTTCCACAGTTATCATAATCTTGGATTTAACCTTCACAATTTTTGTGTGAGGATTTCACATTTTGCTGCATATTTTGTTTCTTAGTTTTCATTAACTGATTATCAGGGTGAAGTTTTTTTTTTTTTTTTTCCATTTAATTTCAATTACTTCATACAAACTCTAACTCTCTATTTTGAAATGCATATCCCCCCAAATATGTTATATAGCGGATTGCTGACTCACATATGCATGGAAAGGGATATATACGCACGCACACGCACACACGCTGATGAGCAAACTGGGAATATGAAAATGGGACAGTACCAGAGGGGGCCAAAGTTCCCATTATCTCTGTTTCGACAAAACAAAAACAGAAACCCGGAGAAAGCAGAACAAGAAGCGGTGACGTGAAATTAGCATTCCCTCAACAAACAGGATCGGTTTCATCTGTTTCACCCAGTCAGTGGGACAAGCTGGTGAAAAATGCTCTCCTTCAGGCTCAGAGTCTGAAGAGGAACCACAGATAAGCGTACCACTTAACCCAGAGGAAGAACATTGCTTCCACTTTTGGCCTCTTTTTCCTCCATCTCCCCTGTCTTTTGCTATCACTCTCTGTTGTGGATAAGGGTGTAGAGACAGATCCTCTTTCATGCTCACTCTTTGCCTGTACCTTGTCTCCCTGCGTTTGCCTCGATTTGTCTTCTTTTTGTTTTCTGTCTCTCTTTGTCTCTGTTATGCTCACTTCTCTCTCCTCATCCTGCATTCCATGGCAGAAGCAAAGCTTTCACATACAATATTACCCCCAAATCCATCTTATCTTTTTTTATACCTCTCTATTCTCGCTGAGTCTCGAACCTTTGGAAGGATTTTGGGAGGAACATTTGTCAGAATGTGTGTCGAGCTTCATACTGGGCTGGGTGCTGTCACCTTTTTGCTTTTAAATGTGGCTGAGACTGAAACGCATCAAGCCTTACTTACTGTCACTCACACGCAGGTAAACAGTGGAGGCTGACACTTCTACAATGACAAGAGGGATAAATTGTCGCAGTCACAAAGTTGTAAACAACAACAGAACAAATAAGTGAGAAGAAAAAATAAGTTTCAGGTAAGCTCTGACTCGGACTTCTCAAGTTTGCCTATTACAGTGTTCAACCCAGTGCTATCTATCTGTCTGTGTTGTCCTATGCAGTATATGGGCTCATAACTTGCCTATGTACTGTGTAGGACAAGTCCTGGACGATCCAATGGGTGGGATTACCTTGTTTCCTTCCCTGGCTGATTGCAGGAACAGATCTCGGCTATGTAAGTTAAAAGAAGCAGCAATGTGTCCAACTTGGCTGGGGTTCAAGTAGAACTTAAAAAAGATGCTTTTCATCAAAAATATGGCTTCAGAGTCAAGGACATCAACAAGATCAACAAAATCATTTGGAAGGCCAGTCCTGTTTTATGAGATGAACTACATTCCTTGCGGCTGGAGAGGAGAATGTTGTCCAAAATCAGGACGATGTAGAACTTTTCTTCACATTCACTGCAACATCAACGGATCAATGGATTGATTGTTGATTGTTATTCAGATGGCCACTGTGTAAAACAGAGCTGTGCAAGGAATCCTTCCTGCCTGTTGCAGTGAAATTTTAAAACTGGAACCTATGTTTGAACTCTTACATTTTTGGATTACCTTCATTGGGAAAATGCTTTTGCCTTTATTTTTTATTTACTGTCTTACTTTCTTAGTTTTTAATCAGGTCAAATATTTCCTATTCTGGTTCTAACATTATTTGTGAAAAAAAAAGAAAGAAAAAACTGATTCAAGCTTTTGCCATGGCAAGTTTGGATCAGAGCGTCACATGTCTGCAAAAGGTCATATACTGTATATATATATATATTTTTTTTTTGTCTTTTTACCTTTAACTGTTGTGCCGTTTTTCTATTTAGGTGGCCAGTAGGAATGTCTTGTCGTGCCTTTAAAACACAGTAATGTGCTGTTTGTGAACAATTTCTGAATGTACTGTCTAAAGTGTTAATGGAGCTCTGAATCATACCGACATTAGTTACATAACGAAACGTGCACTTAGTCATCTTTGCCTTTTTAGCCCAGATCACACACACACACACACGCCCACACTCATCCACACACCGACACACACCATGTTGTTCTATTCTCACACGGCATTGCCATTCATTCATTCATTCATTCATTCATTCATTCATTCATTCATTCATTCATTCATTCATTCATTCATTCATTCATTCATTCATTCATTTCTATAGCCTAACCTTAACCCTTGCCCTAAACCTAACCATTACCAGTACATACCGAACCCTAAACATAACAGTGCTGCCCGGGCTTTGGGCCTGATAAGGAGCAGTAGGACCGTACAGAGTAGTATCTGTTGGAAAAACGATCCTTACATTATATCAAGTACAAGGTCACACACACACGCACACACACATGCAAAGTGGACATCCTCATGTGCTCTTTAGGGCACATGGGCTTGAGAGACGGAGCAGCAGCAATTAACAACTCACTGACATTTGCTTTTCCAGCTGTGGTGGAGGGAATAAGGGATACGGGAGAAAAAAGAAATAAATGCAATTCATTCATGACAACCACACAGGGTTTGCCTGCCTCCTCGGCGGTATATACATGTTTCCTTTTGGCGTGTGGGTGTGAGTGTGCTCTAACTTTTCTCTAAATGACCTTTGATGCTTTGATGTTTCAACTTTGTGATACAAAAAAAAGTACCCCCAGTTGCAGTCACACGCCAGAAAACAACAGCATTTCCTCCTCTTGATGCAAATAAAGACATGCATGGTTCTGTGATAAATCAATTTCATTGTACATTACAAATTTCATTATGACTCATCGTGACTATGGCTGCGCTAAATTAGTTTGTCAATACGATGCCTGTTTTGTGGGCACACAAAAACAGGCTGAGCCATGCTGCCTGGGCATTTGCTTAAGACGTCCCCCAACACACGACATGCAGACATAAAAGACAAGAAACACTTTTGTTGCTCTGATATAATATCTATGACTGCTCACTCTTAATTTGCAATGCAGTAATACAATACAAAAAAAAAAAAAAGGACAGCATTCTTACTTGGATTAGTGCACTAATGTTACTGTTCATAGACAGCACTGTGAATGAGAACATCTTCATCTTGCAGAGAGCTGCGTCAATTTCCATGTTTTAAAAACACATTATGTGATCTAGAAAGTTAGTATTTAAATTAAAAAAAAGTAGTAATTTATTTATTTTATCATAAATATCCAAAACATATGACAAAATTTAATTCTCTTGTCAGGTACATATTAATAGAGTTGTGTCAAACATCACACTCCTTGGTCAGCAAGTTTGTCTGTGAGGCTGCGTTCAGTTGCCATGGTAACTGAAAGCAAGCTGATGGGCAGTAGTCTCCAACACATCTACATATTTAAGACTCAGATAGCTAAATGTCGCAGTCAGACTTAGATACATTTATAAAAAAAAATGGATGAATCTAAGCTAATATTCATTTTTCCTGTTTTAATCCACACCTGGAAAGCACGTTTCCAAAATGTAACATTTTCCCAGGTCTTTCAATATTATGTAGAAACCCTGATGTTAAGGCCATTTATATCTTGTTGCACACTCACACATTCTTCTCATGGGTTTGCAGCCAGTCTTATTCAACTAAAAGACATTTTTTTTGAAGGTTTTCCTCTGTTTTTGGTATTTTAAGTAATTGTTTGGCCACTGAAAAGTGATTCATTTAATGACTAATCCACGCTATTTCCCCCTTTTTGTGAAGAGCGGGGTCATGACGAGGACGACATCAAAAATACATTACAAACAGTATGAGGACGTCTGAGGTTCATCCGAAGGAGAAACTTCAGTCAGAGAAAATAGGGCATCCTGAGGAAAGGAAAGCTGACAAACTATATGAAATAAACAGAGGGTAAGAGACAAGAAATAACCTTATAGTGGTTTACTCAGCCACTACACATCCCACTGTGTCTCTTCCCCTCAATGTCATGGCCCTCTGCCACTGACAAGATGCTAATGCACATGTCATCAAATAGACATTTCCTCCTCCACCAGCCTGAGCATCCACTCTCAGCAGTCCTCTTCTCCGTCATTTACATATCTGTCATAATGTCCTCAATCACTCTTCTCTTCCTCAACTTCCTCCAGGATTCTTCCCTCGTCCGCACTCTGATCCGACTCCATCCTGCTGTCATTCACTGACCCTGAAGTCCCTTTCTCCATGTCCAATCTAACTGTCTTACATGTTAAGTTACGAATTAGGTCGGCGCATGTTGTGTTTTGTTTCGTTCCAATGATAAACAGCCATTGGGTAGCATGTAAAAGCTAGAGGACAAGTAGTTTGTAAGTTACTCCTCTCTAAAATCTCATGCAGTCTGAGGGAACTCACTCTCATAGTTGGATACCATCAATATAAGTTTAGATTATATCAAACACAAGTGAATTTTATCTACTGATCATGTTACTTTTGAAGGCATTTGTTGAAATTGATTTTATTCAAAGGTGTCAGCTGATACCTGACACCCATATTCTGTCTAGATTCTTAGAGGAATCCAAAGCACTTTACACTACGTTCAGTCACCCATTCGCACGCTGATGGTGGTGAGCTACTATGGCAGCCTACCACCAGCAGGCGAGGCAGGTGAAGTCTCTCGCCAAAAGTCACAACGACGGCTCAAGGAAACTAGAGGAACTCTCACAGTCATCGCCCCATGAAGCGACACCAAAAAAAATAAATAAAAATAAGAGATATGTGCTTTTTATTTCTTTATCAGAGAGTCTATCAATTTCGGATGATTATGCTGTATTGTACTTAACAAATAATAAAAACATTAACTCTAAATGAACATAAGGAAATAGCCACAGAGAAAGCACAAGACATCCGAAGACTCAGTTGGTTTTAATTTTTGTAAGGCAAACTGAAACTTTAGCAAGTCTACAGTCGAACCCTTTTGTAATTCGTGATTGCACTTAATGGATATTTAAAAGAAATTATGAAATGTTGGCCCTGCCTGAAGATTAGTTCATGATCATGACTGCCTATCTCGTGTTCATGCATTAGAAAAGATGTGATTCTGGCACCCTGTGCGCTTCGTTGGGCTTGCATCACCCACATGGTGTATCATGTGGAGGCAGACCTATTTTAGACCTATCAGTGGGTTCGTGGGGCTCCAGCATGACAGAGAACTTGTAGAAGAAGACATTATGGAAAACAGAACAAAATACGTGCTGTTCAGTTTGGTGTGAGAAAGCTTTGCAAAAGCACTTCAGCTAGACCTTCTCTATGCTTTTCACACAGTAAAGTTTATGAAACTGTTGTAGGATGCATTTGTAAAGTGAAAAAGAAGACTGGAAAATATTTACCATACACAAAGGGTTATTGGTTACAACTTTATTCCGCTACAATTATAAATCTTTTTGAATAACATAGTGACAACAAATGCCGCTACTCTTGCCGTTACCAGGCCCATTCCTGCATTCATGCAAACACCTGCAGGCCCTGAGCTTTCCTTGCCCAGAGGGAAGTTGTGAATGTTACCTTCCCACCTTATCTTTGCTAAACTTAGTGTTTTCTCACCTAGGTCAAATCCCAAGACGCTTCGAAGCCAAACAAATTCTGCATATCCCTAAATATTTATCTTGCAAGAGTTCCCCATGCAGGATTTATTTTTTTTGTCAAGACAATTGTCGCAACTAAAAAAAAACCCCGACACTGTCACGACATTTTTCTTTAGGGGTTATGTACATGTTAGATTCACAGCAAGGTATTTGGTGTTAAATGAAAACAGAGTTTGCAAATCAGAGAGTAAATAACCATTAAAATCTTAAAACGTCATTAACTATTTTTAATTGACTGATCGGGTCTTTCTGAAGAGTCTCCTTGCCTGCTAAATTCGTTTCTTCTTCATGTCTGATGGTCACACTCAAAAATCTGGGCTGCTTTGAGCAAGTAACTGAGGATCTAAAGGAAGTAGAGGCTATAAAGCTGTGAAAAGATATCAAAGCACCTCTTGCTTGTAATTTCCACGGTCTAACAAATCATTAAGAAATGCCCGAGAAGAGAAACTGTGAAAGTTCAGACATGGTTCAGAGACTTTGCACGACTCGGACTTCTCCACAAGATCTGGCTTAAACATTTGCACATGTCAACATTGTGTGGTAAATTTATGTTTTTTGGGGAGGAGGGTGGGAGGGTTTGCTAACAACTAAAAGCAAAATGCAGACTCTTTGCAAAAGTGGTAGTCTTCTTGGTCAGTGTTTGAATTAAGTACAACATTAAGTGAAGAAGTCACATAAAAATCGAATTAGCAAAACTTGTAAATAATTCCATGTTACGTTCTGTTTCTTTGTGGCAGTTTGATAAATTGAAACAGTGCTTTCAACATTGCAAGACAGAGCATGTTTTTTCTCAAAACAGAGCAGGTTTGTTCCTATTTTATTTGTTTTGTGAACAAATAAAAGAGCATTTGTATTGGTCTGTTCTTTTTTGTTTTTGGGTGTTGCCATATTTTTTAACTACATCCCCATTAATTTACATATTTTTTTTTTATTTCCTTTTTTTTGGTTATTTATTGTAAGTTGACCTTTTCATCCCAATAATATAATTGGAACTACAGTGAATAACTGATGTCATCTGTGACACCATGAAAATGTCTAGTTTTGTTCACTTCTGTCTAAATCAGTCTTATAATATAAAAAATCGGAATACTGGGGCTAAGTACTTTTAATAACATTAATATTAATAGTTATTTATTTCAGTTAAAATAGTTTTAAGATAAAATAAAATAACTTTTTAACTAGTAAATTAATTGCTTAATTTAAAAGTTAATCAGTAGATGGGTAAAAAAAACAAACAAACAATATTGTTAGTGGCAACCTCAGTGGCTTACTGAGTCTTTTTTTTTTTAAATAAAAATCCTTTCCTAGCAGAAATTTGACTCATGAAACCCCAACAACACTTATGAATTTGAAATTCAGAGGTTTGGGTCAGTTAACTAATTTAAAACTTTAGTCATTGTTTCTTTATCTCCTTGAGCCTAAAGCCTGCCTTTGTTCCCAATAAAAAAAATAAAATAAATAAAAAACACTAAAATATCACCTTGCCAGAGCAGCCTTGAAGAGGAAATGCAATCTCATGGATCTGTTTATTGAGGTAGTGCAACAGGGCCCTCTACAGGACACACAGGGAATGAATTATTTCAGGAATCCAACAGGAGACAAAGAGCTGAATACCTAAAGACGTTCCTCTCAGTCACTGTCACAGTTTCTCCCTGTCTGTGAGGAAGCTCATCAGCTGTCTAACAGTGACACACCCACACACACATACTGACAAACATGCCTCATTAATAAACACATCACACAAACAGTAAGCCTCCTTATTCGGATGTACGGCGGAAGGGACAGGGTGCATTGTAAATCAAAAGCCTAACCTTGCAGAGGAGAAACTCAAACAAAAGTTGTTGTGTTTTTTTTGTTTTGTTTTTTTTTGCTGCACCAAAGATCAATAACTGACCTATTAATAAGTAACTTAACATTCAGAACTTGAAACAAAAGACAAATTGGATTTAAGTTTTCATGGTCTTGTCAATTTTGTCTAAATTATCGATGTTCAGAATAAAATTGGAAACATTTAGTGAAGAGCAGACCTGTTATTTTTCCTATTGCTTTTTGCTTCTTCCTTCTATTCTAAAATGCTGTTTGCAGCCTCAAGGTTATGACCTCCGAGAGTTGGCAAGAGAACTTTGAAAGGTGTTAAAGTGATTAATGAGACAATAAGAAGAAAAACACGGTTTTCTCTCTCAGCATTATGCTAATTCTGGAGTTTTTTTTATAGGTATTAATTTGTCTGTTTGGGCTTGAAATTTTATTCAAATGAACCAATCTTTGACAGCAAATTGCTTTCTAGCTGAACTGCAGACAACCAACTTGTGACAGTGTCTCTTTTTCAAAGAGAGTCACAGAAAGGTACAACTAAAACTTCTGCCGTTAATGATGCTGTTAGCTTACTCATAAATTCATCTGCCTTTGACAAATTACATTTACCTATAAAGAGAGTCTCACTCTGCATGAGAGCGGTGTCTGGAGGCTTCAAATTGAAAACTGTCCGAGTCTATGCATTTTTCTTTGTCACTGATATGGAAATGCTTCCATGTATGCAGTTGCTTTGGGGGCAAGTGTCCAAAAACGCATGCATGGGGAGCAATACTTACCTTTCTTGCACTACTTACATTATTAGCAACACAGATTGAGTATATAATATCATCAAGAGTCGGTATGTTGGAAATTAGACTATAGAAACTGCAGTTTATGTGAAGAAGTCTGAAAGTCTTCAAAGGATGACAAAGGTAACTGTAATGCAAAAATAGGCTTTGTATGCCTGTGAATAACTATTGCTAAGTGCCAAAGGCAATTATTAGCAAAGTCAGTATGAGGATCCTGAAGCACATGAGAGCTCCCATTATACTCCTGTCTGAAAATCTTCTCACCAGCTTCCTGCAGTTTATTACATGAACTATGAAATCCAGAGCTCAGCATGAGCAGGCGCCTCTCTATATCTGTGATTTGATTCAGCATTAGTTTTCAGCTTGTTGTCTGAGATCTTCAGAGCAGAAACCACTTATTGTCCCTCACACTCGGTTTAGCGCGTTAGCGTTCCCTAAATGTTTCTCTCATTGTGTTTTTACTGTTTTTTTTTTGTTGTTGTTGCTATTTTTACTGTGAAGCACTTTGTGACAACTGCTTGAGAAAGGTGCTACGTGAATTACATTTTCTTACTTACTTCGTAATTTTGGTTAAAATGATGGTAGTTGATGTGATAATTGCTGTTGTTGGATGAATTGAAAGACGCTCACATACAACTGGTTTTAATTTTACACGGTTTATTCCAATCGACTAATCGTACTTGTCTTCTCCTATGGCACAATGAATAAATGGTTTTGAATGTCTTACCCTCTACATGCACCTCTTATTTTAATGGTAAACAAGTGTCCAAAGGGAAAGTTTCCAGTTCTGCCCCAAGTTTATGGAGGAGCAAAATATCTTGATGAAAGTTAGCTGATTAGACCACTCCTGAACGGGAGACAGGCAAAAAGGCCATGAGTGTGCTTCTCGTTTTAATGAAAAGCTCACTTTGATGTTCGAGGCATATGTTGATAAGATAATTAAGGCATGGTATTTGGATATCTTTGGGAGAGTTTATTACGCCACAGCACTAGCTTGAGAAGGTTTTCCTTGACTCTGTGTGACATTTGCCTTCATGCTTCCTTCTCCTTCGTTTTCATCTCTTCACCTTATGAAGAGGTATCTTGATTAGCTTGAGGTAAACAGACAGCACTCACAGTTCTGCATTTCTTTTTAGTTTTTAGATATATCAGACCTGTAATGCATCTAAAATTAGAATACATTTTTCATGAATCTAAAGTGACACACATGATCTATTACAGTAACTCTTTTTTATACACCAAGTTAAAAGAGAGTCGTTGGTCTATTTTAATAAAGTTATGATTTTTAAATGTGAGATTAGGATATTGGAAAGCAACGGAAAGTTTTCCCTTTCTCTTGGAGAAATAGAGGTAGGCACGTATTTCCACAGATGAAGCAACTTCTCTTTTATCTCTTAGAGAAATCTGTCTTTTCTGTTTGACAGACGTAGTTAGTATTGGGTCATAAACCTCAAAGCGAAAGCCGGGGACTTTAACTGACTTTCCTCCTAAATGATGCAGATACTCTTTAGAGCAGATCTGATCACACTGAGGCCTAAACAGCTGTTTATAGTAGATAGTTTGGCAATATTGGAATGTGTGTGGGATGAGGAAAAGATTGATTGTGATTCTGATTGAGTAGTGTCAGTGTTGGTTAGCATGTGCTCAGATGCATTAAACAGATATTGGCATGTGCCACTGCAGAAACTGCAGCATTTTGCAGACATTTCCTCTCTGTGATCTTTAGACTTGATGTTTTGCCGAAGATATGGACATAAGTAAAGAATTTATGGGTTTGTGTGGTGCTGTGTGGGTGGATATCTACATTACATTGCCTTACATCACTTTTTTTTGCCTTTTTGCACAAAACAAACTGCCTGAGCTTGACTCAAACTTGCGTCTTTCCCCAGCCTTGTAAATGATCTTCCCTCAGAGTGGCCCAAACTACTCAGTCTAAAGCATTTTCTCCTGCCCCGTTTTCTCTTCATCTCTCAGAATCCCACTTGTTTCTGTTTCAGTGCTTCCAAATCCAGCTCGTTTCTTTGTCTGAGCATTTCAAGACTGATAAACTGACTAAAAGATCATAATAGCCTTTCGTCTTGTTATGCACAAAAGTTAAAAGTTCACTCACTGTCACCAAAAATGTGGGTTTTATTCGGATCAGAATCTCCAGTTTGAAACCCACATCTGCTTTGCGTGTGTGGTTTTGCTTTGGTAGTTCTATATGTAACTTTAAACACAGTCACAGTTTTGACATAGCATGATTGTGTTATAACATAAAATACCAGGTCAGAGAAGACAAACACCTGCTTTTTCATGAGCAGGTTTTTTGCACCTCTTTAATAATTTCCCATCATAATTCAGGAGGAGCTGCAGAAATCTGCAGTTTGTGACTGGACAACTGTTAGATGTGCTGGCTTCATTAAATCTGGCTTTGATACAAGAGGGGCAACAAGAAAGACGCCGTTCAGAGCGAGCCCTGCATAGTTATGTTTGTAGAGTGCC
The DNA here is from genome assembly GCF_000485575.1 of Poecilia formosa. Classification (NCBI taxonomy): domain Eukaryota; kingdom Metazoa; phylum Chordata; class Actinopteri; order Cyprinodontiformes; family Poeciliidae; genus Poecilia; species Poecilia formosa. Next base: position 15,994 of record NW_006800274.1, read on the forward strand.
ACAAGAAATGTGGGAAAAATGTGATCTGATTAGAAAACACCAAAATGAAAATATCTGTCCCACTTGTAAAAGCAGTATGTGGCAGAGCACAAAAGAACCCATCATGGTGCTGGATTGTTTTCTTCTGCAGGATCAGAGACTATTGAGAGGATGGATAGCGGTAATTTCAGGGCAATGAGACGGAGGGTTGAGGCTCAAGGACAATCATTCAATACACAGCCACAGCTACAACAGACTTGCTTAGGTTAAAGGGGCAATATTATGAAAGATACTTTTTTCTATATTAAAACTGACAAATTTTGGTCAATTTTATTCCCTTGTCAAGAACATACCTGGAGTGTTGCTTTGATTCTTTCATGCATGCTTGAGAAATTCTTGAATCTTCTGTGGCAACCTTTCAGCTGTGCAAAACGCCTGGGTGGACGGAGCGCCAGGTTCAAGGACGAAGCTCCTCCTCAGAGCTGAAGATTTCACAGGTGGAATATATCTCACTGTCTCACCTGTGGCAGCCAGGCAGACCTGAAACTCAGGAGAAAGCTCGGATCCTGAGAGAACGCATAGGAAAACTGATGAATATAATGTAATACCAATGAAATCTTAAAAAGAAAACTTTAACATTCTGTGCAGAGTGTAGACTAAGAATTGTTAAAGTGTTAATAGAGGATGAGCAACGTTGTTATAACTTCCTGAAGGGACAGAGGCTCAATTTCAAGGTATTAAATTACAAGGTCAAATTTCTTTTAAGCCACATTTGATATATAGCATTAAAAGGTAACTTCATTGTGCTATAAATAATACTATGGGGCTGTGAAACACATAATACTGTCCCTTTATTCTATATTGATGTGTCAGAATGGCAAAGCCAAAGTTTAGCCCCACATTCAATTGTCAATCTGTTACAAGACTTTGATTTTTGCGGTTGTATTTGAAGTGAACGGTAATTTTGCAAAGAATAAAGCTGAATATTTGCACACCACAACATTCAAGCTTTAAATGGCACAACCCCCCCTCTCCCAACTAAGTTAAAGTAAATTAAATGTCTGCATTTTTAATGTGACAGTGTGACAAATTAGGAATGCTGTTGCAAATACTGCCAAGTAATATATTAAACAATTTTGCCATTGTTGTTTCACATGACAGAAGTTACTGATATACGTCTGGCAAAATGAGTCACATTTGATGTGCATTGAAGCTGTGCAGACTATGCTGTGGAAACATCTTCTTTTGTCGTTAGTGTCGCAGTTTGTAGTTACAGGCTCAGACAGTAGAGCACGAGTTCAAGAGGAGTATAACATCACATGCCTGTTTGTTCTCCTGCCACTGAAAACATTGCATCAGGATTGCAGTAGAGGCTCTAAACAGGCCCTCTTGGTTTACAGACTGTGTTTTATTCCTTCTTCATTGTAGCATTTGTAGAAATGTATGACTTTTACCTATAAGCTCTGATGAACCATTATAGCTTTATGATGTATTTATGAATCCATATCAGAAGAGCCTCTCAGTTCCAGCTAACCTCCTCCCTGCATGATATCCAGAGGTACAAACTAATCACACCTCATCCGTAAGACGATGTTGGTGAAGGTGGTAGGAGTTTGTCCATAAATCAGTGCGTTGTTGGTTTGATTCCCACTCCAATCGGCAAGATACTTCACCCGCCTTGCCTGCTGGTCGTGGTCAGAGGGCCCTTGATGCAGGGAAGCCGTGGCTACTATGGAGTAGCTTGCGACCATCAGTGAGTGAATGACTGAATTTAGTGTAAATGTAGTTTTTTTTTTTTTTTTGGCAACTTTGAACATGAGACTTCAGTGCATAAACTGAAAACAAATGTAGTATATACTTAACCTCATATTTAACTTGTCACAGTCCAGGTCCCTTCATGCTTTTCTGTGCTGGGCCACATGTCCTGTCAAAATAACCTTTTATTCCACCCACCTTGGTGGATCTTCAAAAATAAAAGGTGTGAAACTCAAATAAGGTTTTGTCTGACTGCCTGTCAATATATGTCAAGTTGAAGGTTTTCAAATAATTTTACGTTGTTATTTGAGAAGGCCACTGAAAGTAAATTTGGAAAAAAAAAATCCACAATTAGTCATAACTTTAAATATTGATTGTTTACATATCAAAATGTAAACCTGATGTTTTATTTTGACGATTAAATGTTTTAGAAAATGTGTAGTGGATAAACAGACTCAGTAATGAGCTATAAAAAAATGTTTATTTTTCCCCTCGAGTCCTTTCTTGGCATTTCAAGCACACCATATGGAGAAGCTTACTGCCTCTATATGCCAGGGCAATTTTGCTTTGAGAAAAAGATATTTCAAGATGGTGTCCTAACTGTGATAGACTTTAATAAATCGAGACTGCATCTGGCATCAAAGCAGACAGGCCACATTGGTGGAACAGAAACGTGTGTTTGTATGAACTTCAACCATTTGAATAATTGTGTGTGGATGTGTGTGTGAGAGCCTAGCTTAACGCAGAGAGTGAGAAAACGGATAAAACTCTCAACGACAGCAGATGGCATAGGAGGGACGTAGTTGATGTTAGAAACAATGACACAGGTCATAATGTTCTAAGAAAAGTCACTTTAGCAGTGAGCAGTAAAGGTGCACTCTTTTATTGGCATGATGGTTTATAGGCCAGACGGTTTCTGTAAGTTTGGGAAATTGGTGATCGGCCAGAATTTACATGTGAAGCTGGTTTTTATCCCACGATCTTATCTACCTCGGCAAACGTCTAAAAAATAACCACTGTCCTTTCTACTCTCCTGTGAGCGAGGTTTGACTGATAGACCGGACCACCAGGTCATGTCTGCATATTTGCAGTTAACAATAGTAACCCCATTGTTGCCAACTCACTGACTTTCTTGCTATATTTAGCCATGTTTCAGACAAAGAACATGGGTATCAGCCTAAATCTGAATCAGCAGGTCAGGCTTCTTAATTGGCAATTGTCCAGAAAACTGCAATCGGCGCACCTGAATAAATCTTTCACAGGTAATGTTATGCCATTGGGAAGGCTTGTAATAGATTTAGTTGTGTTGAATATAACCCTAACACAGTTAGTGCTGTTGCATATGATATTTGACAGGTAATGAGATTTTGTCTCTTTCAAAGCATTTTGAAATTCTGTATACAAGGAAGGAAAAAAAAAAATCTGCAAGATACAGCAGGGATGCAAACTTTTATAGTGTTTGAGTTTGTTGGGAGCAATAAAGATTATAAAGTCACAGAGTTGCTGCAAGGAAGGATCTGTGATAATGCTCCCTTTTTCCACTTAGGATGTTCCAAAATACACTTTTCTTCATCCACCTCAAGTGTCTGCTCAGCATCTTTTAGGTTGCAGTTTGTAGGACGAAGGCCCCTGGCATAACATGAAGGACAGCGGGAGTACCACAACCAAAACAAGACATCCTGAGTTAAGAGTTGTGGGAGTTCCTCTCATGTTGTAGCTTGTTGAACTAATGATTTGCAAGTGTTGATGCAACATGATCCGCTGTACCATTACAGAAACCAGCTTCACAGGAAGAGCAGAAGACAGAAGAAGAGGGGTAGAGATTGCACTTGTTAATTGAGAAGGTCACTGAAAGTACATTTAGTATGTTCTCTATACCAAGAACATACTGTTTGTATTACAGCAGTGTTTTCACAGTCGTCATGTTTGTCTTTTTTTATTTTCTCCTTTTGTTGAAATGAACCGCACACTTCTTTTTCACAAACTGTACTTTTAACATTTTCGCTTAAAATAGTATGCGACCTTATGGTGAGGTCTTTGCTTGATGGCTTCTTCAACATAACAATGAATGCACAGTCAACCTACTAACTCTTTGTGGGTCAAAAAAGTTAATAGACTCGCTAGAGCTATCATAATTGGTCAGAAACTTTTCTAACAGGCTATTTCAACATGAGAACTTGATACTTTGAGAGTAAGCTCTTCATGCAGCGGCTGATGAGCTCCAATATATCCCACCTGTGGCAGGCAGGCAGAAATGAAACTCAGGAGAACGCTCGCTCATGAAGGAGGATCCCTGGAGATCAGTGACCAAAACACTAATGCTTGTAATGCATAAGAAAACTGGTGAAAATAATGCAATACCAATGAAATCTTAAAAAAAGAAAACTTTTACATTTTGTGCAGAGTGTGGATTAAAAGTTACACTTTTAGTGCTGCCTACTGAATAAAGTTTGTGTGCCTGTGAATAGAATAAGCACGACAAGCTATAACATCAGTGCTTCTCCCTTGAAGTCCCACCGCAGCAGCAACACTTTTAAAATGCATCGATATTTTAAGAAATCAGCTCAAGCAACTGCTCCGTTATGCAGGGCTGTCTAAATGTCCCCGTATTCCTGCGGACAATCAGAGAAGTCTTTAATGCGCAGCTGTGTAGAAAACAGAAAAATCAGGAAGAGGTGAATCACTGACTTCATCAGCAAATTTCCTTCTCTGAGTTCAGTTCTGCTCTTGTCCTGGCACCATCATGCATTATGGATCAACATGTGTTTGTGTTGATTTGTCATTGTTTTTGTGTGATTGTTTCTGTGTTTGTGTTTAAATTTTATTTTTCTCCCACCTTGCTGCAAGAAAACATTTTCCCAAGGGGACAAAAATAAAGGCACATATTGTGATACTTTTTGTGATCCCCTGAAAACGATGATCTAAATTAATAATACCTACTTGTGTGGCTACGCTTGACAAAAGAATCGTCTGTTTGTCCTCCAGCATTGCGCGCATGCGCAGAATTTCTGGGTGTAAACAGTAACATTTAAAGTGCCTATGAAAACACTTGAAAAGATCTTTTTTTTCTGGGCATTGGGTAATTCTAACCTAACCCTCTAATGCTTGTTTGCCCTCTCTCAGTGAAATAATAATAATAATAAAAAAAAAAAACTCTTTGAATGCCAGGTTGAAAAGAGAGGAAGCAAAGAAGGATGCTGAAAATCAGAGGAGGAGAAGTAAAATCGATATCAAACCTGAACAGAAGGCTAGTCTGTTCCTCTTTCAAGAGAACAACAACGTCCGTGATGTAACACAAACAGCAGCCGTCAAGGAGAACTTTGAGCCTGTGTGTGTGTCCATTTAGCGTTGCACTGCACCTGATGGGAGGACCAGCTGGTCATCCTGATGTGTGGGAGGCGGAGGGCCTGGGCAGATGGATGCAATTTGCATTGATTTCAAAGGGAGACATTTAAATGCAAGGTGGGAACAGAATCAGGTTCCAAAGCTTCTGGAGATCTTCAGCAATCTATTTATTCCTGGTACCAAAAAAATAAAAAATAAAAATAAAATAAAAAATACAGAGGTTATAAAAACTGTTTCAAAACGATGCACTAATTTCACAAAAGTCTTGAGGGATCATCAAGATGTGATTTGACAAATTGTGTAACTGGCTTTTGTTTTAATTGTGTTTGTTGCCCCTGTCTATTTCCTGTTGTTTAGTCAAAAACATTGACCTTTGCTCAGGAAAGTGACGGCTAAAAGCCTTTACAGTTGCTCTTGCTTATAGTTGCTGACCTCTGGGATGAGTCGTCAATGTGCTGCTGAAATCATTTTTGGTAGATTGGACGTTCCTGGGAAGTTTCCCAACTGTTTCTCCATTTGTTGATAAGAGGAGACAATGTTTTGTTCCTATACAGCCAGTTTGGTTGGGATAGTTTGTTTTCCCCTTAAAAATAGAATCATTTCTTTTTGTATTTATTTATTTATTATACATTTAATGTATTTATCTTGGAATGGTATAAAAAAATGTTGATCATTTGAGACTTTAAAGTTTTAGAAAAAGAACAAAAGTAACAAATCTGTAATGGGGCAATAATTATATCACCACAAGAATCCTGTCCTGGCCTTTACCCTTCTCACTCTACATAGGAGACTAAATGAAAGTTTAGAGCATGCTCCATCTAAAATGAAACAGTCCACTTTTATTTGTTTGCATTTTGTGGATTCTAAACTTTACGAGATGTAATCTACTGGGCCTTTAGGCAAAGTAATAATTCCTTTGTTATACTTTGACGGAGATGTAAATAAAACATGCAATGGGCTCCTATTTTCTTCCAGAAACTATCAAGTGTATTTCTGTCAAGTAGGTAGACATGCTGCACTCATACAACCGAAAACAGGAAGCAATAATTGCATATATATTTTTTTTTCCCCCTTTGGTTGTACATGTGTAATATATTACAGAATAGCAAAGGGAATTGATCAGTTTTTTTGTTTTTTTTTGTCTGATTTATTATATGACATGTTGGGATTTGGTGTTATGAAGTTCACCATCGCATCACTCAGCTCTGAATATTTTCAATATTTTCAGTGTTAAGGGTGCTTTTGAAAAGCCACAGGCAAAATGAGAGAAAATCTATTTTCTCCAGCTAAATGAAATTTGAAGCATATTTTATACATACCTCTACTGCACTCATTTGACACTTTACTTTTTTCAAAGGAAGATAAACTTACTAGGAATCTGAATAATAAATGTTGGCTCACAAAACTAAACACACACACACACTGATAATAAATAAAATATTTTTGTTTAAAGTTTCCATAATTATGTGAAGATATTTTTCGCATTTCCCAAAAACCAGAATCCAAGAATCAAGTGCCACTATACAGCATTATAAAACCAAAACAAACCCACAACACACAGATTGCGATTTAATAAATGCATTTCGAAGACAGAAAAAAAAAGGACAAGACTGAGACATGCAGCGCAGCTGGATCATCTAACTTTCTGAGGAAAGAAAATGCATAAAACATTTACCTTCTGTTTTGCTTTAGCGCTGTGTCTCTGTCTGAAGCATGCAGCTGAGAATAACTGCAGGGCTTCCTTGTCTTACTATCAAACAATTGTTTGTTCTCATTATAATAACTCATTAATCCCGATCAGACTCAGTCCAAGTAGCTTTTTCACAGTATTTTATTTCATTTTTTTCCCGTCTTCCTCTTCTTAGTCTCACTGGTACACTTTGACTCTAACAGATACGCAAAGACGCACCATAAACCACGCAAACATGCATACTGCTACACACACACATGCATTTGTTTGCTCTCCCTATTTATAATTCATAGATTTTGATCAGACAGAATGTTTGATAAGGCTTACGGTCTGGGCTTGCCCTCGCAGAGAGGGAAACAACAAAAATAAACAGTCATAAATATAAACATGCTAATACCCAGTGGATCATGTAGGAGGAAGAGTTAATGTCATGATACAAGTGAAGAGTGCGATGCTGAGTTGCAAGAGGAAGAGGCAGCCAAAAGACTGCGCAGCTGAAGGTCTTTAATGCTGGATTTTCTGAGAGGAATTTCCAGGAAATCAATAGAAAGGGTGATACCAGCTTTCTGAGGGCTGCACTAAAGGGTTAAAAGTATTGTGTAACTGCGGCACTTAATATTCATGTTGCTCAGCAGTTCCTGATTACGAGTCTTCTCCGCAATGTTTAATGTTGCTTAAAATAAAAAAGGGTGTGCTTATTTTTGATCAAAATGTGTCACTAGTGGAGCTGTGTTAACAAATGTGAAAAATATATTTTATTTGCAAAACACAAAAATGAAGCCCAGGCGAAAATTCAGCCTGGAAGACTATTGTATTCATCCCACCTGCCCAACCAAGATGTCGTCCTGCACCTCGATTCCAACCAGTCGGTGATGGTCTCCTCCAATCATCAAGCGTCGCTCCCTTGATGAGGTCCAGCTGTCCGCTCATTGGCTGAGCGTCAACCTTCCTCCACCATCAGCCCAAGACTTCTTCAATGACCATTCAGTCTCCACCATCCTCTCCACCACCACCAGTATCCGGGCCCAGTGGGGAAGACGTCTCTAATTTTCAAACACACAGCGGCTCATTCTCTCTGACAGCGGTTTTCAGCGCAACGTCTTCCTCCTGGGTGCGAGCGCCAAAGACTTTCATTTGTCAATTAAACTTTCTAATAGCACTCTCTCTCTCTCCCTCTTACTCTCTCTGTCCTGGCCTCGCTAAGCACTGTGACTTTTAGCAGTAACTCAGCTATACAGGTAGCTAAACACTTTCCCATTCGTCCACCAAGAAGCACTCCATTTGGTTCTTTAGCAGGGTTTAATGAGAATCGTGTAAAACTGTAACACACAAAGGTACAGAAAATGAATGCCAGCTAGGCTAACGCGTCGGGCTAACACAAGTAAAAATATCTATCGTCACATAAAACATGTCAACGGGTTACAAATTATAATTTATATGACAAGCAAATTAGAACAGTACTTACAGACGATGCCGTTTCTGCACTTAGAGTAAAGAAAACACAACAAAGAGGGCTTCTTTCGGAGTACATGGACCAACGGCTTTCTTCCTTTCTGGTAAACAGGGCGTAGTAATAAAAGTGACCACAAGATGGCGTCAGTAAGCCAGTAATAGACAAAATTATAACATTTGCCACTAGATAGCCTCAGTAGATTAACTTAACATTGAATGACATTAAATTAAACAGGTTTCAATACACACTCTCTCTCTCTCTCTCTCTCTCTCTGCTTGAGTCTCTCCAGGTTGAATGACATGAATTGTTTGGGGGATGGCTACAAAAAAAATTAAAATTGGAAAGGGAAAGAAAATATTTCTCAACGCTTCTGGTTCTGAATGTTTTTTTTTGTTGTTGTTGTTTTTTTGTTTGTTTGTTTGTTTGTTTGTTTGTTTGTTTGTTTTTGCAGGACCTGTCAGCAACATTCTCCACCACAGCCGTGGTAAACTCTGCCAGTCTTTTACTTAAAAAAAAAAAAAAACTCTTAATTTGTTGGCCGTGATTTCATGTGCTGTTTATTGAGTTCTATTTTCATCATTTTGATGACGTACAGATTTTTATTTTCTACTTTTTATAATGTGTAATGTTTGACTAAGAATTTGTGATGTTGTCTTTCTCTTAATTTTACGGACACCAATGTCGTTATCATCGTTTTAAACAACTCAACTCACCTTGAGCAGATGAGGGAATTGTTTCAGCATTTTGAATCCGTACCTCAATTTGCACTTGTACTGTTGTGTCCAAAAACATAATTTTTAGCTTGACTCAGATGGTGCTAAAATAGAGTATGCAACATTATCAGATGCATTAGACAGGAGTGTCGAACTCATTTTTACTTTGGGTCATATCAAGATCACAAACGTCCAAGAAGAGGTGGTTGTGTAACAATGTATTGATAAAATTACCCAATAACAAGCTGTTAAAATATGAATTAATAGCCGTCTCTTCATTCGATCAGTACTGCTTTAAGTTAAATATTTCACGTCAACTCACATTGATGTAATTTGGCAATATACAGATAAAAAAAACTGTTTTATTTGTTTAATTAAATAATATTTAAACACACAACTGTAATCTTGAAAATTGTCTAGAGGGCCACATGAAAACTTACGGCAGGCTATTTTTGGCCCCCGAGCCTTGAGTTTGACACACATGGATTAAAGAATCATGCTGGAGAGATTTTTCTTCCCCTTATTTTCCCTTTAGTCACTGAAATGCAAAAATGCAATATTCTCAGTATTAGTAAAAAGTAATTGAAATAAACCAATAGAAGAAATTATAAAGGCATTTGCATATTTAAAAATTGCAGTAGATTTTTTTTTTTTTCCTAAAGCTTATTTCTGACCATTTTTAAGAGTCAGCATGTGTAACAGAGCCAGACTAATGTTGGCTTTTTTGGTTTGTCTAGTCGTTTGTTCGTGATTTAACTCTGATGTTATATTATGCAAAATCTTGACCCTTGGTTACCTTTTGCTCTTGATTCTTTGCTAATATTCATGTTTGTTCATCCTCCACATGAATCATCAGTCATGAATAGTTGTATACTTTGGTTCAAGATCAATTTTAACCAATCATCAGTGGACCCAAGCACATCACCATCATCTTTAGATTTTTGCATATAAATTTATACGTACTCATTGCATCATCCTATTATCCTCCCTTCTGCAAGTAATGCATGTGATGATGGAACGACAGAGGGACACATTTCAGTAATTCTTATTGAAAAATATTTGAGGTTAAAGAAAGTGCAGCTCTTCATTTTACATTTTTACATATATAATCTGTTTTTGACTGGTGTTTAAGGCCTTTTTTTTTTCATTTTTCTGACAGCAGGTAGACAGGAAGAGGGCAGAGAGGAGGGGGGAAGACATGTGGCAATGGTGCCAAGATCAGGAATCGAACTCAGGACAACCGCAATGAGGACTACAGCCTCCGCATACGGGGTACTCGCTGTACTACACCATGCAACACCCCACCCTCCTTGAAAACTTTCTTTGTGTTATTAAAAAGCCTGATTTAGTTTTAAGAAAGTCCACAAGTTTTTTATCAAATTCAGATTTATAAACAGCTAGGGTGTCTGTGTTGTAATCACACAAAAGTTTTAATTTAGTCTCTAACTTTTTTGATTTAGCATTGAAGTTCATAACATATGAAGTCAGAGCTTAATATCATTTTCAAAAATAGGTTTGACGTATTCTACATCCATCTGCTGAAGCATGTGCAGACTTCTTCACCTGCAACTGTGACTGTGTATTATTGCTAACTTATGTATCGCAGCAAATGCAGCAGGTAACACAAATATATGTAAAAAAAAAACATGAGCCACTACAAGGTTAACATCGTTGTGCTGCAATAGGAGTCTAGTTTGGAGTTTTTAAATAATTCTTTAGTGCAATTATAAATTAAACTTGTGATTTGGATCAAAATTTCAAGGGCGCTACCTGATTATCATGAAAATAGTAGCCAAATAAGTTTCAGTTATTATCTATAAATACCTGCCTGATAAGTTTTGAAGTAACATTGAAGAAAGACATAAGCCCATTCCTTTAACACCAAGATAATAATAAACGCAAACACTTCTCTCCATTATACAACAGATTATTAAAAAGAAAACATTGACCCTAATGGTATTATTATGGAAATAAATCCCATTTGCATGTGTTGTCCCTGGTGGCGTTACATTTCACATTAAGTCTAATTCCACACCTCACCGCTTTCTGTACCAGTTCATGAGTGATGTGGCCTCCCAGTATTTCAAGGTTTGATGTGTCTCTGAAATGACCCTAGCACCTAGTTTCAAAACATATTAGTAGTGTCTTGAAGCCAGAGGAAAACACAGTCAAAAATATGCACATTTTGACTCAAATATAAAGTTAAAAGCCTGCAGAGTTTCACATAACAGCAACGGGTGACTCTTAGCTTTGGCTCAGATCCATATGTGATCCACCAAATAAAAAAGCATGAAGACCCAACAACAAAACAGAGGGGAGATGCGAAAATAGTGACAGTGATGTGCATGAGTATGACATGAATGGAGCAAGACTGAGATTGATGGGAGAAAAGCAAATCCGTCCCAAAAATAAAGGCTAATCCAATATGAGTCTGATGGATAAGTTGGTAAATTGAGTAAACAAACTCAAACCTCCCTTTATTATGAGGTGCCAGGAAAAATCTAGTCAGTCAAAATGGAATCCCAAGCAAGACAGCCTTGTGCAGAGAGGGGATAATGTTGGGTAAACATGAGTGTGAGTAAGTAGAAGCGAGAGGCGCATAGAAACGCCCAATAAATGGCAATTCCAGCTCAGTCTGACAGACTTTGAACTACAAAAAAAAAAAAAAGTTGCTACAGTCTGAGAGGGATGGAGAGAAATAAGGAGACAGATGAACATGGAGAGAATGAGAGTAACCAAAACATAGGAAAGAGGGCAGTGTGAACCAGCCACACTGAATTTTGAAAATGGAATTATTTTGGATTAGGTATTTAATTAGCAGAGGGGAAAAAACGTCCTACTATCCCCCTATAAAAGACAGATTTCTCTGTATAAGTCACATTTAAAATACTCCATATTCTTTAAGGGACCTGTAAAGTCACACATTTGTTTGGTTATGGCTCACAAGACTTTAAAAAAAATGAAATAGGAAAAAATAGGAATGAAAAACAAGCATCAAGTTAATTAAAAAAACAACATTTAATCCTTTTTTTCAGCTCTATTATACATTTTAAGAGCTGTAAACTTTGTATCTTACAAAATGTGTACCTTTTACTCCCCTGCAAAGTAAAAGGAAAAAAAAAAAAAAGCATTATGACTGCAAGGTACTAGGAAGGCATGTAATTAATCCTGCAATGATGATATTGGCTGATAAATTCACATTTTACTCGCTCATGCTCTTTTTTGTTATCGGATTGTTTTATTACTCTCTGTGAACTTTGGTATCTTTGTTGCTGTCATCTAAACTAAGTGTGAGCATCTGCTGCAGCGACTCGATTCGACTAAGCAAATTTATCAACTTATACATGCATTATACACATTACCCAACCCAAGCTGTCCTTATGACACTGATATTGTGCAACGTAAACAGCATCACAACATAGTATATTGCTTTAATTAGGGCCAAGCAGAAACGAAGAGAAAACATGGAAGAGGAAGACACTGACTGAACGGGCACTATTCAGTCTTTGTTTCAGAGCAAAAACATTCCTCTGCATATTTTGCGACTGATTTGCACATCTCGATTACTTTATTTTGCAGCTATTCCTGATTCACGCACGCACAAACAGACCCAGTCAAATACAGTTCACACAAACCTTCCAAATGAAAAGGTTCCAGTATTGAGATATGCTTGCCAAAGATCATCTGCTGCCATATGGAAATTCCTTCTTTGAGAAAACTACAAAGTGAGGAAGATGCATGTGTTTTTCAAATAGCTGGTTTTACTGAGAAGGGGAAAAAAAATCTAATTTATTTATTTTGAGATTGTTTGCTTCCTGGATGTCTTGACTGTGAGGCAGAAATGCTTTAGCGACAGAATAATTATGGGGAAAATGTGTCTTGGTTTTTCCCATCGTTTGTCCCTTTAAGACAAAATCAGAAAGAGTTGAGACACGCAGAGAAGAACATACGGCATCTACTCAAGTGAAAAACCTTAATTTGGGGTAGAGCATCGGCAGCCCTGGTCTGACTGATATTAACATGATGTCAGAGTGGCACTGGCAGTAGACAAGTGGAGCAACACTTGGAAAGCACCGCTCACAGGAGAATTGCAGCATTTCCCTTCCCACTGGCCACCAATGCCTGGACCATGTTATAAGGAATTAAAATATGAAATGAGAAAATAATCTCGATAAAGGGGTTCTTTAAACATTTAAGCCAAAAATTCCAACACATTTACTTTTAGCAAGGTGTGGAGATAAATAGGCCTGATATGTAAAAAAAAAAAATATGTAAATCTTTAAGAAATATCTTAAACTCCCCTCTGGAGCCACATTATGCAGTGATCTCTGGGCCTCTGAAAAATAGTTATCAGTGGTCAGTGTCTGCAGTGGTCCACAAGTTCACAGGTTTTCAGTAGCAGTTCAGATTATCTTTGTGATTACTGAGAGAAATTACTGAGTCTTTTACAATACTGTCTCTGGTCTGGACTTACTGCTTACGGCTTCCTGCGCTATGATGCCATCAGAACTAGGCTCCACTAGGGTTCATCAATAGTTTGCCCATCTGGATTTCTTATTTATGTTTCCTTTGGACATGGACATGAGATATAACCACGGGAGAGTAGTTCTGAGATGGTGCTCTAGACCTGCAAGTCCTTAGAAGTGTGGTGGTTCTTGTGATATGTGTATATGGCTCGGTAGTTTTACAATTCACTGTCTCTCAGAATGTGAGAGGTCGATCTGCAGCCCACGCAGAGAAAGAATCTTCCTTAGATTTGCTGAAACGATAAATTCCCTCCAAAGCACAAGGTGTTCTGTTCTTAGTACTTCCTCTACAACATTCTACACAGTTTCTGAATATTTTTTATTTGGGTTTTATTCAATGAAATATTTAAGATATTTTTGCACAACTAATAATAAAAAAATAAGAAGAAATGTTCATTATATGCTGCTGAATCTTCATACATGGACATAAACAGACACTCGTGCCAAGACTCTAATTTTGAACACCCTTTTAAACAGAGAAGTTCAGAAAGTTAATGTGCCTGACTTCATAGAGTGCATTCTGCAGCTTAAAATAACTTGCTGGGATTTTGTCGGTCCTGTCAGCTACTCATTAACCTCTGGATGTTGTCTCTTCAGATGTTCATGCTTTGCTTGTGCTGTTGTGCAGAGCATCCAACCTTTTGTTCATCTTCCCTTAACTTGAAGCACTCACATGCTGTAGACCTCTCTGACCTTCGGAAACTCTGGAATGCTTTTAGAGCTTATTTGTCAATAACAGCAGTGCTTTATCCATGATTAATGTTTTCAAACCGGAGCTTGGATGAAGCTGCTGACCGGTGACTGCAGATGAACTCAGCTGACATATGACACTTACACAACCTTCCATCTTTGATTGTTTTTTTTTTTAAACGGTGGTGGAGAAATCTAATAGCCATGCATCAATTTGGCAGATTGCACACTCGGCTTAGACATGCAGGCAGTTTAAACTTTATGCAAGGATGTCACTAAGCCAATCAATATAAGCAAAAAAATCCATCAGAGTATCATCTCTGATCTGGACGCTATCTGAGAGCTGACAGCAATGCGTTGATGAGTTATGGACAAAAGGCTTTGGAGAATGTCTAGAGCAGCTGAACCACGGATGCGGGATTATTTTGTTTGCATGATCAGGTATCGTTCAGAGAGTCTCGCCGACTTCTGACCACTTTAGTTGATAAAAGGTAATCCTTTCAAACCTTTGTGACTGTAGAGAAAACGTTAAATGGCATGGTGTGTATTATCCATTCAGCTTGTTGACTATAAAACAGAATGAAAATGAAATGCAATTACTAGTCATTATCTTTTTAATAATTGATAGGTAAAAATAGATTGACAGAGCTTCTTTTTTTTTTTTTTTTTTCCACTGCTCCAAAATACAGACATTTTTGCCCTCTGCCGCTATCTGACTTCTTCCTTCTTCATCTTCAGCCAGAGTGCATGAGGTTTGGGTAGTAGGTGGAGTTTCATGTGATGAATTGTTTCTTTCACCCCCTTAAACTGTCAATGCAAAATTTGAAAATAAAAGCTTTTGCAGAAAACTGTAAACTAAGGTAAAATAGTGCCGTCAGGGGATGAGGCACCCACTCATAGATAAAAGCTGTTGTTATAAACAGCCAAACAATGCTGTCACTTAGATTTACACTACACATCCTGCATGCACGGAAGTAAACAAAAAAATTATTAATGGTTCAATTCTATTCAGCTATTTAATTAGAAGACGCGGTACCGCCTCACTGGTCTTGCTGCTTCACTTGAACAAATAACAGAAATCATTAATGTCAATATGATGTTTCACAAACCGTAAGCCACTAAGTGAGAGACCTGATTTAAATGCTAACGCTACTTATACATCTCATTTAGACATGAGTAAATGTCAGTCCTTTACATAATACAGGTTTAAATATTTCTGTAATTATTCACCCAAATCTATCTAAACCTCACAGGGACAGTCAAGTATAAAAATTCCACAAAAATGTCAAAAAGCACAAATTGACGTTATTATTTATTTATTTTTTTAGCTTTTCAAATGTAATGTATTTTGTGCATAAATATATAAAAAATCTATTTTTGTGGGAAAATATATTTTGGTGATAAAATATCATACTTTGATTTACTTTAAAGGCATAAATTGAGAGAATCTAACCCCAAGTAAATATGTTTATACATTGATACTGTACTGGTAAGTGAAAACAGACACTTTTGTCTAAGATGTTAGTAACCTTTTAGGTTCTTCTGAACACATTGGTGAGATGCTGGACATGAAGCTGCTTTATATGCATCCATTATCGAACACACTTATCCTTCCAGAGGCCAAAGGGTGAGAGGTGGGGTACAACCTGGACAGGTCACCAGTCCAAAGCAGGGCAAATAGAGAAAAGCAGGACAAACAACCATGCACACACACATTCATACCTGTGGGAGGAAGCCAGAGGGAACCTGTACATGCACAGGAATAACATGCAGAAAGATCCCAGGGTTTGAGTCCTTTTTGCTCCAAGGCAACAGTGCTGCCAACCACCCCACTGTGCAGCTGCTGCTTTATATATTAAAACTCTATTCAAATGTTGCAGAAGTGTCAGAGCCCCAGATGGAGCCAAATATTCTAACCCCATGTCATACTGCTGACTCCATGTAGCTTTGAGGCAAAAAAAAAAAAAGAAAAAAGTCAAATCATATTTGAGTATTGTCGGAAGCAATCTTTGTTTTGAATGTGGCAGAAACAAGTGTGAAGTGGCAGAGAAAAAAAAACACATTTGCCATAAGGTTTTTTTCAATTCATTTCACCTGCTGCGACTGACTCCAGCTAGCACTGATAAGAAAGTACCTTTTTTTTTTCTTCTTCTTCTTCTTCTTTCACAGCTGAGTGGGACTCCTACTGGCAGTGAGTGCTTGATCCTGAAATTAGATGTGTTTGTGCTTTGCAGACAAAAAGCAGGTATGTTAAGCAAATATCAATAGGCAGGTTTAGACAGAGGAATCTGACATCCGTAGATGCAGTAAGTGCCGCAATTTTGCCGAAGTGTTTTTAGCTGGAAGTTAAAAATGCTGATGGCGGCGGTTGCTGAAGTTGCTTTGCTGCGGACCTTTTAACCTCACACAGTGGCTGAATACCACAGAACCCCAGGAAATAAATTGCATCTCTGCTTGTCATTATCACATTAACTCTGCATCAACCGTCAACAAAGAGCCACAGCACACTCAAACTCGCTCACAAACACAGCCTAGTCGTCTTTTCTTCTGCTCCACTCATCTCCAAACAAAGCTATGGATGTTAGCCTCTAAAATCCTTTCACTTTGAGTTTTATTGGGGGGGTGAGAAAAAAAAAACCTCGGAGAAGAAGAAAAGAATGATGATGAAGGCGAATGAAGACATGAAGAGGCAAGTGCCAGCCAACTCCTGCTGTGACTTCATTGATAGATGTAGAGTTTTTCAAAGAGGATGTTTGCTTCATTTGCAAATCTTTCCACAAAACTTGCAGACATTTTGCACGTCTGAAAGTGACTACATGTGCGTGTCTTCAGTTATTGCATGTTTTTGTGAGAGAGTATAAATACAAGCTACTTAATAAAGTGCTGTGGAAAACTATTTACCCTCTTGCAGACATCCTCTGCTCTTTCTTTTTTTCATGCTTACATGTGTTAGATTATTTCAAAGTGAGACAAAAATAAAAAAAGGAATTGATAAAGAGTTTGGAAATAATGCTTTAATTTATTATAGCCAAACCAATCTAGCTCTTTCCTCCATCTTTAATTCCTCTCCAAAATGTGTTGCTGGCTTCAAACTAGTGTCTTCCAGGCGTAAATGAATCGCTGACTCTTGACCTCACAGATTTGCTCTTTTGTGTTGGACCATCAAATTTGTGTAACTGCAGTTTAGTTCATCTAATGTAGAGGTCTGAACATTTCTCGCTGTCCTGGACTGCACACGTTTCTGTTCTCCATCACTGCCCAAACATGTCGAGAGAACACTGCCACAGACACAAACTATGAACTTTTCATCTGTACAGCAGCAACAATGTGCCATAATGTTATTTTTATAACTCTTCAAGATGTGAGTGAATTTCGCCGTAGATCTCTGCTCTCATAGTGGGATGGCTGTCAATATTAAATGTGATCTAGGAGCCCTTTATCTTCCAAATGTCCAGTTCTTATAAAACCCTGTTGCTTGAAGAATACCAAACAGACCGACTGTAGGGCTCAGTATGTATATACTGGTAGATGGTAGTGCTGCTTTTAATCTATTTAATATAAATGTAATCTAATCTACAGCTAATGTTAAACACATTAAATAGCCTGTTGCTGTACTATCCTATATAAAATGAAAAAAGAAAAAACACTACATGTTAACTCTAATTTCACCAATACTGAACGCACTAAGACTTATCTCTTCTCTGTACACTTGACTTGTGCTTGTCAGAAGGTGAGGAGGGGGGTCCCTCACCTCAGAGCCCAAGAGGTGTGTTGGGGTACTGGAGGGGCTGAAGAGAACCAAACTGAAGCTGGCAGCTTCAGCAGCAGGCATGCAGCATGCAGAGCGTGCAATTTAGAGAACAGTAGGATGCTTTGGGGCTCATATACACCCAAATTGTTAGAGTTTGCTTAATACATTCAGCAAAGTGTTTGAGTGAAAGATAAAGTGAATGTCAGCACCCCAGCTCAAGCTAACTGCCTAACGAGTTCGCAGGCGTTGTCTCATTAGTTTGAATACAAGTGAAAATGAAGAAATTACAAGTTTATCCCAATTAATGCATCAAAGCATATGTTCCTGAACACATTCAGATCTTGGGTCAAATAATTGGTACATCTCTAGAAAAAGCACAGATTTGCAAGATCAACAAAATAATACACATTGGCCTATATCACAGTTTTGCAGTTGTAACTTCAAAAGATTTGCAGCTGCACAGCTTGCTGAGGCAAAAACTTATAAAAGTTGTTTGACTGAAATGGATCTGGGACATGAAAAAATAGCATTTAGTTCACCATCATAATGAGTGAAAGGCAGATTTGAATGACAGTATTTATTCATTTTATTTTGTTTTTAAATAAAACTTTAAAGCTTATCCAAGTCGCGTCGCTTTTGCCTCTTCACTGCTTTACTCATTCTTGGTTAAAAATGTGTAGAAGAATGGAAATTAACTGAGTATGTTAAACATGGCTTCTCATATAATGTAATCCTTTCTACATCCAGCATTGCTAAGTGAAAATAAAAAAGGCAATATGTATGCAATGCAACATGCATCCACACTTGTTATGAACCATTATTCACCACTTTACCCAAAAAAAAAAGGACAACATGATCTCCCTCCTACATTCCTCCTACATTCTCTTCATATCACTATTTCTGTCTGTTGCAGCGCTCTGTTTAGCAGATGGTGAAATAGGCCACCATCGTTGTGCACGTTTGTGAATATGCAAAGCCGTGCGCTGCTGCACCGCACGCTGCCTTCTTATCTTGGCATCATCAGTGTGTTCTGTTGTGGTCGAAAAGGTTGAGGCAGCATTAACAGGCCCCGCTGCGTTCCTGAATGCATAAAGAATTCATTCCGACGTCGGTCTCTGCAGCCTCACCTGTGGCCACATCAAACTTTGCACTTAACCTCTGTTTGAACTCAAGAGGACACAGAGTAAATAAATCAGCAGTGGTATTTTGGGTGAATGAAGTTGGCAGCTGTACTTCTTGTCACCTTGACAGATGAATGACACGTCTCCTTGTTATCCTATTGAAGATCGCTCCTTTCATCATTCTTCTGCCTCTGCTTTATCCCCTGAACCTCTCTTCTCATTTGTCTTCATTTCTTCCTCTTGCACCGGGTCTCACTTGTATTCTTTATTTAGCTCTAATGAATTCTTCCTTATATGTTTCTCATTTCTTTTCCCTTCCCAGCTGTCTTTAGTTCTTTCACTTCCTCTGTTTCCTTTCCTTTTCTTTTTTTTCTTTCTTCTCTGTGCTTTTGTCCTCACATCCTTTGGGCTCCTGGAGGATGTGGATCAGCGTCATGTCTCAGGCCACTGGAGGACTTTTAGAAGTCAACAAGAGAGAGGCTGTCGTGCTCTCCGGGGTTCTCCACATGCATGCAAGAGCACACACACACACACACACACACGCACACACGCAAGCACACATTCGGTTACACACATACCCCTGCTAAGCTCTTGAATTTCCCTCAAAGAACCAGGCTCCCCGAAGGCAAGATGCCACAAAAAGAAAAACAAAGAGGTGGAATATTTTCTGTCTGTCCTCCACTTTCCATCTCTTTCGAACCTCCTTGCCTCCTGCTGCCATCTTTAGTGGTGCTCTGCAGTGCAGCACAATCATGCAGAGTGATCAAAGAGTCCTAGGTTTTAGAAGCGAGGGACAAGTTGAACGTGTGTGGAAGATGAGATGAGGAAAGAAGGCAGGGGAACAAAGCTGTCAATCAAAAGCGCAATCAAACTCGTTGGGGGTTGTCTTCTCAGTGGCATTCAATACCTGTGAAGGGCCACAAATACAACTGTGTCTGTACTTCTGTAAGCCTGAGTATCTTGATATGACAGAGAAAGGGAAATGTTTATATGTCCAATAACTCTTTCTATATATAT